>NC_090267.1:158515459-158815459 GCF_040414725.1 Anabrus simplex
CAGATAGCCAAACGATGCAAACGACGTGCTTCTCGTGAAGTAGGATTATAGTTACAACACTCCGCAACACTCATTCTCTTTGTTATAAGCTACAAATACAGTACTGGTACCGATACGCGCACGTGTGTCGTTCTCTCTGCACTATACTAAAATTTATAGTCAGAAATGGAGTGGAGCAAGATTACTTTAGACTTAATGATATAATAGAAAGGCCTTGTTTGTGGGATGTCTCATCAAAGGAATCCAGCGATAAAGCGAAGAAAGCCGATATTTTTCAGGAATTCTAAATTATCTATAATTGTTCCAGCGAGTGCATCGAAAAAAACCTAGCGTCCCTCCGCTACCAGTACAGTCGAGTATTGCAAAAAAAAAAAAAAAAAAAGTCAGAAAAGTCGGGGCGGGAGCGGACAAAATTTATACTTCAAAATGGTTTGCTTTTGAAGCAATGAGCAGGATGACGGGAAGAAATGTGTCTAAGGATAGAACTGCATTTCTAAATCATAACAAGAAGCAACAATGGCAATAACAAAGGCCAAATCCTCTTCATCTGAGTCCATTGTCCTTGTCTGAAAATATCAGACACCACCTAAATGTATTACCACATTGATATGATGACCTACCTATATATATAAACAAAGAAAGTCAAGTTTAACATGTTTATTAAGTATGGACACAATGTTAAATGAAACAGTTTTCAACATTTAACATTTAACATGTTGATGTTGTCACCAGTTAACATTTAACACTTTTAACATTTAACATGTTGTTGTTAAATGTTAACCAGTGGAGACCGGCCTTAAGGTTACTATCCCTATTGCCTACCAAAATCTAGGCTCCTAACATCCTAGCCTGTCATTTGAAATACCAGATAAATTATTAATCATCACTCGAAATATAAAATACCTACAACATTTCTAACTAAATAATTCTTAATTTGCTACTATAAGGCTCACTACGCATACACTCACTTATTAGACTCATATTCAATATATCATGCTTGTGCAAGTAATTCCACAAGTATTTACTTCATGATATCTCGATACTATATAACTACGTTGTACATTATGGCTGAAAATGAAAAATGAAAACCTACAACCTGTTTTCCAGTCATTGACCGGGTCAGGGATGTGATGAATGAAGCAGATATAGGCTATTAGTACGATGGGGTCGCCACTCCCAAAGTGATATATATTAATGACTGATAAATGCTATGAAATGAGAATGGAGAGTGTTGCTGGAATGAAAGATGACAGGGAAAACCGGAGTACCCGGAGAAAAACCTGTCCCGCCTCCGCTTTGTCCAGCACAAATCTCACATGGAGTGACCGGGATTTGAACCACGGTATCCAGCGGTGAGAGGCCGACGCGCTGCCGTCTGAGCCACGGTACATTATGGCTATACCGACTTAATATATCTCTCACTTCACGCATGTTACGAGGATAGGTCATAAGACATGAATATTCCAACACCAACTGCTGTATTTGACATTATGGTAACTCTCCAATATCAACTATGCATATAAATCCACCATTCATACCTTACTTTGTGTTATTCCCATGACGTATTTCCTTCCTTGTGCTTGCATCGCTTATTTGATTCAAACATGAATATCTTAACATTTATCGACCACATTTACGTCTTATAATCACCTAAATTCACATTACCATTCTCAAATTAGTTCATATAATTTCTTTCTCAACTATTAAACATTCAAACAATTCCATATCGTCATTATCAACACCATATTTCATTACTCATTACCTCTTCAAACATAAATGCGATTAGTAAGACGCACTATTCTTCTTTACATAAATACTTCCTTAAATGGATCAGTTCTCTTCTCATATTACGATGCTTAACCTTAAATATTTCAATCATGTATCTAGTAACATTATTTGACAACTCGTATATATATCACACTTCTCCTTATATGATCCAGTTATGACGTAAGCATTACCTGAATGGTTTCACGAGATCCGTAAATAATATTTAACATTCGCAAATCCTTATATTCAGCTGTTCGATAGTTTTCCTACCTTCTCGTAATTTTAAATACTATGATAATACACTTATTTTACGCATAGCCAATTCTCACGAGATATCAATCTTATTATATACTAACTTAATATATTATCAACAAATTATACGTAGCACACATCACTTCACTGTATCACTTGCACTTCTATTTCACACTTATAATACTTCATACTATATGCATATGCCTAGCTAAATTTAGAATTAAAATATTTATAGTAAAAACTTAGCTCGTCATTCATCAGGTGAGCTGTCAGCAGCTCTCTTTCTGCGTCACATGGCTAGTCCAATTGGCCATGGTCTGAGGTTCGGTTGGAGTCCTCCTCTCACATTAGGTATGTAAGACTAACAGCATTGAAAAAGTATGGGAAAATATTAATAGAATAATTAAGGGGGGAAGGAATGTAGAGAAAATGAGCATTGAGGATGTTAAGCGGGTGAAGTACTTTGCCGAATTACTCGGTGATAAGGGGGAAGAAAGGTGGAGAGGGACGGGGAAAGAAGTAATTTGGAGGAATAGGAGAGTGGCGAATTATGAATTGGACAAGGAAATTACAAAGAAAGAAACATTGAGAGTGATAAGAATAGTCAGGGGCAAGTCCGCGGGGGGATGTAATGGGATAAATACCAAGTTTTGGAAAGAAATTAGCAAAAATGAGACAATGATAGAGGGCATAGTTAAACTATTCAATAAGATCTATGAGGGGGGTAAGTACCCGAAGGAATGGGAAACAGGAATTGTATGTCCAATATACAAGGGAAAGGGTAGTAGGAACAGTTTGAACAATTATAGAGGAATTTCTATGTTAGACTCCTTAAGTAAAATTTACACGGGGGTGTTGGCGAACAGGTTAAGTGAATGGGCTGAGGGAAATGAAATATTGACAGATTTCCAAGGAGTATTTAGAAAAAGAACAGTGGATAATATAATCATAGTAAAGACCGTTTTAGAAAAGTATAGGAGCCTGTCTAGAAGTACGGTTTATGTGGCAGCAATAGATTTTGAAAAAGCGTTTGATAAGGTGAATAGAGAGGCTCTATTAGAGAAATTAGGTAGGTTGGGGGTTTCGGAAAAGATGTTGAGGGCAGTGGAGGGAATATATAGGGTAGTCAGGTTTTGTGTAAAACTGGAAGACAGTAGATTGAGCAGACCCTTGGAGTCTAAGGTGGGTTTAAAGCAAGGATGTAAATTATAGCCAATTTTGTTTATTTTACTTATTAACGATATCTTGGAGGGGCATGGGGCCAGCAATTGGACTGTGTCGGTAATTAATGGGTTAGAGGTACGGGGACTGATATTTGCTGATGATGTGATATTGATGACTCTAACTTCAGGAGGGATGCAAAGAGCTTTAAATGCAGTGTCGCTTTTTGCGAAGAAATGGGGCTTGAGAATTAATGGGAATAAATCTAAAATGCTAGTAGCCCAGGGAAACAAAGGAAGAGGGGTGGAAGGGAAGTGGGTCCTGCAGGGAGAAAGGTTGGAACAAGTAAGAAAGTTTGAATATTTAGGAGTCATTATTAACAGTAAAGGAAACTGGAACGATCAGATTATTATGGCGAAAAGCAGAGGCTTGGCAGCCCTAGCCTCAGTCAAAAACTTGTTAGCTAAATATCCGGGTATTAGTTATAAAACCCAGAGGTTAGTGTTAAGATCGGTGATTTCGGGAAGGTTTTGTATGGCGCAGAATTATGGGGGTTGGATGAGAAAAGAGGTGAATTAAGACGTATTATTAGTAGTTTTGGTAAGATAGTGATGGGTCTGCCGAGATGCACAGCTAATGCAGGGGCGGAATTAATGTGTGGGGAGGATCTGGAATCTGAGTGTGTGAAAAGAATAGTTAGATATTGGATGAATTTAAAAAGACAGGAAGGGGGGAGAGTATTACAGGCCGCGGATGAACAACGAAAGAGCATGTATAAGGGCGCCTGGCTAGAAAAAATTAAGGGATATTTGGAGATGATAGGATTAGGGCATCTGTGGGGGGTGGTTTGGACGAAGACAGAAGCCAGAGGGATGAGGGTGCTTGAGAGGAGGATTAGGGACATTCATAGGCAGAAATAATTGGGGGAAAGTAGACTGAGAAATTCGCTGAATGTTTTTATTAAAATAGAGGAGGTAACAGGGATAAATATTAGATACGTTGACAGGTTAAATAGGCGTGGGATGGTGTGGTGGATTTTGGGATTGCATAAAAATAAGGGATGGTTACTAGGGAGAGACAAGGCAGTGTGTATACTATGTGGGTCAGTGAATGACGATTTTCACTTACTAAGTGACTGTGAAGGAACAAGTAAGATAAGAAGTAGATTACTGAGTGCCGAACATCGGAAACTATTGGGAAGAGGGGATGAGCAGGCTATTTTAAGATGGATTATCAAGCAGTGGGAAAACGGGGGCGAGTTGAACAGGTATCTACTGTATGTGCGGTAAAAAAGTCCTGTGAGAGCAAAAATAAATATTAGATAAATAAATATTAGATACGTTGACAGGTTAAATAGGCGTGGGATGGTGTGGTGGATTTTGGGATTGCATAAAAATAAGGGATGGTTACTAGGGAGAGACAAGGCAGTGTGTATACTATGTGGGTCAGTGAATGACGATTTTCACTTACTAAGTGACTGTGAAGGAACAAGTAAGATAAGAAGTAGATTACTGAGTGCCGAACATCGGAAACTATTGGGAAGAGGGGATGAGCAGGCTATTTTAAGATGGATTATCAAGCAGTGGGAAAACGGGGGCGAGTTGAACAGGTATCTACTGTATGTGCGGTAAAAAAGTCCTGTGAGAGCAAAATGAGAGAAGCAGAGTTAGAGGGTGGACACGGGGATAGGTGATTGGAATAGTGATGTATGTTTAGGGTAAGCGTGTTTAATAATTTGATGATATGCACTGGATGGAGACAGTATGATAAAATTAATGGTGAGGGGAGTAATGGTATTGGGTAAATAATGGAGTGGGTGGAGTTGGGTAAATGGTGTGTGATTTTGTAGAGGTAGGGACTGTTTGTTTGTGATATGACAGGATGGAATGTAATTGCTGACTAGCGTTGTTTCGGTATTTATCGAGAGTAGGTCAGGGAACAATGAATGTGACGTAAGTTGATGAGTGCATAAGAACACGTGATTAGTGTGCTGGAACGAGGAATCGGTGACTTGTACAGATAAAATGATCTTGTGTGGGATATATTTGGTAGGTTAGGGTTGTTAAGGAGCATTTCGTTCAGGTAGCTAGTTAGTATATAGAGTATCAGTTTAATATTATTTGTAGATTATTGTTATGTATTTTATTATTATTATTATTAATAGTAGTAGTAGTAACATTATTAGTATTATTAGTATTATTATTATTGCCCCGTTCCCGCGTCCAGGTAAGGACGCACAAGATCAAGTCTAGCTCAAATTATAATAAAATTTGCCACTATGTGTCATTTACGGGCTATGAGTTCCGGTTGAGAAGAAAGAATACCGAATTATGCTCGAGGAAATCTCTAACTCACGTAGAGGGACGTCTCCTACTCGCACATTAGCTAGAATTCCCTATGGTTTACCAGATCGCCAAAAATATATGTACTTACAACTAAGTAACTACTCTACATAGCCATTAAAAGAAAGGTTGATATTTTAAAATACTACTTTTATTACAAACTCAGTTCATTCCATAGAAAGAATATCATAATTTCTCCTTTGGGCATAAAAGTAATGAGTGATGGGCTGTGCCCTTATCTAAAAGTTAATTTTTGATAATATTAAGTTAAGGTTCTTGGAAGAAACGAAATGTCCAGTTATGATGCTTGAAAAATAAATAATCACGATCTTAAAAGATCTCAATCCAAGAACTACTTGTCTAGAAAGTCTCTATTTTAAAAAGAAAGGAACTGAATTAAATGACGGTATCGGATAAATAAATATTGGGTAATGACAATATTAAGTAATTAACATATCAGATTAAAGTACTGAATGATAAAATATTGGATAAGTAAAACATTAGATAATTAAAATATTAGATGATTAAAATATTGACTAAGTAAGATATTAGATGCATCTAATGAAGAAAAATAATATTTACATTATTACATAATATGTACAGTGTCATAGATTGAGGGCGGTTTTAGAAAATATAGGACGCTGATTCGTATTTGGCAGTAAACGTCTTAACGAAATTGGATTCACATTTTGCTACATGACATCTCTCAAAATTAAATTCAAATGTTCTGTTTTCTTTCATCTTATTTACGTTGATTTACGGAAATGCAATATCTTCCCTTGCTTCTAATTCTTTGTGTCTAGATACACAATCAAATTAACCTGGAAAATATCCTCATAGTATTTATAATATTTGACAGGTGTTGTATTGCAAGTAATGCTTATGTTTCTTGACGCATTCTCTTGCATAAACATCGATAAGTCACCTTTAAATTAATGTGTACTCTCAAAAGTATGATCAAACATCACATTTAGAAAATTAGATAAATTACTCCTTTAACTTGAGATTATTCATAAAATTCAAGTGCGTATCCATGCTATTACACTATATTACCAAGTGTATACAATCATACTTCCATCAAAATATAAGATAACTGTGTGGTCTACCTTGTGCGAAGACTCTACCTCGAATTAGTAACTCTTATTTGTGCAGTCAAGTCACCAGTGATACTAGGTAATGCCTTAGAATTAACTTCAAAGTCTGCCTAACACATGAGAAGAGTCTTATAATTAGAAGATATACAAGGGTGTTAGCTAGTTTAAATTCATCATCCTCATCAGAAGTCATTTGGTGATTTTACACATAAATGTCAACATACGGACGGCATTGTGAACGCATTCAATCCTACTCTTGGCTTACTCATAGGTAAATAATCAAATGAAAACAGAATAAGTTCACTAATCACTTCAAAATACGTAACTTGAAACATTATGTCCACAACAACATAACCATGACTATATTCGCGAAGAATAACAACTACCACCAATATTAATTACCATATCTCATATCATTACTCACATTAAATAATCATCATTTCACATTTCAAATAAATATAACATTTCACTTAACCGTATATGTCTTATCATATTCTAATTCGACGTACCTCTTACCTTTATCATGGTTCGTGAACTTATCTACCTTGTCATAGCTTTAATCCATTCATAATTCCAAAGCATATTACCACATTTATATATATAGTAAGCACTTCATACATGCGATCTCCTTCCTACAACTCTTCAGTCTCATAAGTTCTCACATATGCCTAACTTCTATTTAAACGTCGTATGAAACTCACCAATGCAATAAAAACTAGCCCCCTCTCACCTTATATTGACAGCGTTACGAACGAAGGCTTTCTTATCACTGGATGACTGTTCCCTGCATGTGGATTTGACGTTTAAGGTTTGAAGAATACCTAATATCCTTTAACCTAACTTTGGTGACCAACTACTCGTATTTAATTATCATACTTGCATTGACGAGAATAGCACTTTAATAATAAGAGAAATGAATAATTTCTTACTTGTACATTTAACTCAAAGTGGACTTATCTTTGTTCAGCAACCCCTGTAGTCAACTCATGTCCGGGCGTTTGGACATGCGGACATAGCTCCATTCGTCTCCCTTAGGTGTTTGGGAACGTTCGGGACCGTCTCATCTGGTTACTGGTCATCCTGGGGCTGGCAACGTCATCCTACGGTGCGTTCATCTGGATAGTCTCGCCTTCCGTCTTCTTAGAGCATCATGGTAATGGCTTGAGCAATTGGAACAGAATAATAATACATAATTTCAATCAACGTCGTCATCTTTTGGCTATGTTCTGTTACTATTTGCCTATGATGAATAAACGTCGTTCTTGGAAGAGTTGATGTTAGACATAATTAACAGTCTGGGATAGGTGAAATTAATTATTCCACTCAAAATATGAAAATTGCGTTTTATATATATTCTTTCTCAATGTTCTTGCCGAAAATCCAATCCTTTAGCCGTTGAAAATTGAGAGTATCGGCTAATACGTCGTCTAAGGAATGTGGTGTGACGTATCACCGTGGAATCTTCTGTATGTTTTAAAAGTAATTTAATTTCGCGAAGCGAAGTAATGTATCCCGCTAATACAGTAGAGTATAGCCGTAAATAAAGCCTTCCTCCTGTCTTCAGAATGAAATTCCGATACGCTGATATCCTCCTCTGGTAACCGACTATGTCGTTCCTCTCATAAGCAAGTTAAGTGAATTAATTAAATTTTCTTTCTCATATTTTTCTTAATAATAGCTCGTAACAATCTTCTCACTTCGTTCTTTTTTCACCGCCTTCTATGTTTCGTTCTTTTTCCGAGCGCTTGACGAAAATATTACCATCTCGGCTTGTAATAGTGTCTGATGTTTGAACATCGTCGTTTTGACAATTTAGACTCCATTTTTGTTCCGGTTGTATCTTTGAGTAACAGTGAAATGACACATTATTATTATTATTATTATTATTATTATTATTATTATTATTATTATTATTATTATTATTATTAACTTTTTATTGTGAACATGTATTTGGGAGCTGAACGCCTGTTATGTTCAAGAATAAATACAAATTGATACATTAGATATAGTCAGCGGGCTGGATCATATATCCCTCCAGGTTGATCCATCTCGAGTTTAGCAAGACATCTTCTTCATGGTACAGCAGTCAATATTATCAAACAAGTTCGACAAGTAAGCGTTCATTTTGATAATTTCTTAGAATAATATTCTCCCTTTTAAATATTCTATTTGTTTTTCTTCGCGCTATAGCCAATCAATTATCTATATTTGCGTCTAGTCTTATAGGAATCTACTATTTCAAATTTTTTATTTTCAGAACATTCAATTTGTTCCTTAATTATTTTTCTTAAGGAATGATTCTTTCGTATCTTTCTCTTTCTTCAACACTTCTACATAATGAGTTCCGATGAGTTGCTAATCTTGCGTATCGGCGAGCGTTTTTAATTAAATACTTGTATATTACGCCGTCCTTATATTTTTTACGTGCTATAGCAAGTATCTTGCCATCTTTTCTTATTTTGCAGCACTAATTCTTTTTTTTTTGCTAGTTGCTTTACGTCGCACCGACACAGATAGGTCTTATTGCGACGACGGGACAGGAAAGGGCTAGGAGTGGGAAGTAAGCAGCCGTGGCCTTAATTAAGGTACAGCCCCAGCATTTGCCTGGTGTGAAAATGGGAAAACACGGAAAACCATTTTCAGGGCTGCCGATAGTGGGGCTCGAACCTACTATCTCCCGAATACTGGATACTGGCCGCACTTAAGCGACTGCAGCTATCGAGCTCGGTCACTAATTCTTCAGAAATTTCGCTGCAGTCGTGTTTATTCCTCTCTTCCGACGTAGTAATAGCGAGTTGTGTCCTATCGCCTCGAGTTCAATTTTTCAAGTATGTATGTTAATAATATTAAAAATCTTGTTTTTTTTAAAACAATTCACCTGACATTGCTCTGTTCTCCACCGCCTTTTAAAAGTTGACGACCGAAGGTATTCATAGCCTCCTAATGTATTCATATCTCTAGATTCACTTGTATACCATCTGGGCCTGTGTGGTCTATACCTTTTCTGGACGCCATTTTGTAATACGTCCGAAAATGCAATGGGCACATTTTTCTTTCCTGCCTCGGATTGCAATATATTTACTCTTTCGTTACTTTGCTAATAAATGGGACTTTGCATTTTCTATCGAATCTCTGTTTTTATTTCATTGAGCGATAGATTCTTATTCCTCTAGGGAATGATATCGATTATTACACCATGATTAACGTTGAAGGGTTACTCTGAATTGATCTTTATGAAAATCAGCCGACATACAATTGCAATGGCTCTGAACTCATTCTTTGGTCGTTTCCAATTTATTATTTACCTCATCGTTCTTGTTTTCTTGGAAGTACGGTTTCATGTTAATTGTGTTGTGAATATTTCTGTATCTACCGTTCATTCTTACTACCTCATATGCATTATTTCCGAATGTCCGTTCAATAATATATAGGGCCCATCATATAAGTGTATAAACTTGGCACATATCTTAGCTGATGCATTTGATATCGGCGCTTCCCTAATTAACACTAAGTCATTCTTCTTAAATGGTGCGCGGAAATTTTTATTTCTTACTCTCTTAAGCCTCTTCTCAGATTGTTTTTTCAAACTTTCCTTGACCAATCTAACGATTCCTTGAGCATCGGGTTTCTTTTCTAATATATATTGATTATAGTATCATATGTTCTTTGTGGATATTTATTGTTATGTACCGCATTGGGAATCTGAGCGATTGATTCGTTTACGGTGTTGTTAAGGCTCTCTTCTATGGTTTCGAGTACGTCAATCCATCTCCAGTGACATTTGCTACAATAAATTCTACAAACCTTAGCTATCTCTTTCATGTATCTTTCCACTGGATTAGCTGATGGATGACGTACCGAACATAATATATGTTTTATGTCCATACTTCTTGTTACGGAGCTTTCCGTGGTAGGTAGAGGTGAAAGAAGGTGCGGGTGTGAATAGGTCTCCAGCTACGAAAGTAAAATTAATTTAAAATTTAACAAGGTTATATTTTCTTTTCAAAATAAGGAGATAACAAGCATGGCAGGTACAAAGTAGCAAGTCAAAAGGGTAGTTACAATACTTACAGGATTTGGGCTTCGCGCCCTGACTTCACAATGCTTGGGCAATCAGCTCAGTTTTACCCCAAACACAAGTTTCAACAGAGGGGCAGAAAACCCCATTCATGCCTAGGAGCCCTTGCTCCAAATTACACTGAAAAGCCTCCACGAGGCATACAACACTCAATTTTCAAAAAGAGCCACTCGCTCTCAACTCTAAGCCTCTCCCAGGCCACACCAAACTCCACCTTCAAGTTGTTCTCACTGGACATAGACACAGGGGTAAAATACCCAACCTACTGAGGTCTATTAAATGAAAAGAAGGTTGATTACATGACCTCCAAAATAACAATTTGAGAGGAGGCGATCTGCACTCCTAATACACTTTGTTTTTAAAACCTACTTGGCACTAGGCCATTAATACAAGGGCTAATCCCATACTACAGAGGTGACTTCAGAAAAGAACAATTTACATTATATTAACGAAGAATAGGTTGAGAAAAATAAGTTCACCTCAAAACATTATGATTGGGAGCTCGAGAGGGTTAAGCACTCTCTATCCCGATATGCAGTTCAAAAGATGAAATAGATACAAGTTTCTTTACATTTTAAGGAGGGTTACATAATGGAAAAAGCTTCGGACCCGCCCCGAGAGTTAAACTGCTGAGCAAGCAAGAAAATAAGTAATTAATCGGCCATTACCTTGTTGTTGACCGCCGCCGAAGAAAGAGGCGCTACCCGCCCCCTGCTATGTACTTTACACACTGAAAGATGGAACAGAAGTGGCTCAGAGACCCTAAAATCAGCAGTTTATATACTCTCGCGGAAGGTTCTAGGCGTTAGGGGAATGAAAACACCCGCCCACAATCACTTTATTGGAGAAAAAAGAGAAACCCCTACACAAGATGAAGAAGAAACACATTATTGGTGGAAAATTAATTTCAGAAATTCGGGATTGGCTAGAAAGGGGTAATATTGCCAACTTAACCAATGACTGAAAGAAATTTAACAAAGAACAAACTTTTGAAATAAAATTTTCTCCAAAGAACAGTTCTTTTTCTTCGCACTAGGGTGCACTATTGTAGTTCTTCAGTAGTGTCCTCTAGAAGAGAAAGTTCACACTTCTTACTTCAAGCAAAACAAAAACACATCAAAAATGACACAGTTCTAAAACTCCAAAATCTACAGGTAGTGACATCTTCTGAGAAAGTAGAAAATTAATACCGTCAATCAAGTTCAGACTTCCTCCAGCAGAGGAGTTTCAACTGGCGCACCTTTTGAATTAGCGGCGTGGAGGTGTACCGCCCGGTACAGACCTCCCCCCCCCAAAAGTTCCTCCAGGGGTGACACATGAAATTTGTTTGAAAACAAGGTCCAAGTTTTGATGTAGATATGGATATTGATTGCCGAAAAATTTATAAGATTTTCTTAATGTGGTTTGATTCAGTTTCAAAATTTTTGTTGTAACAGGAGAAGTTAAGTTTTTAAGGTTGTAGAAGTTGAATTGAGAAGGAAAACTTTAGTTTTAACATCGAGGAAAAATTTTCTAAGTCCACCAGATTTTGTTGTTGAATTCCCAAGTGTAGTCATCTCTTATAGTAACTGTCCATGTAGTTGATGTTGATTAAGTTGGATGCCCAGACCGGCCGTTGCAGCTTGCGTCCAAAGGAGGCCGCTCGGACCCCTCAAGTACCCTGAGATACCGCTCGCCCGCACTATGAGGGGAGCAGAGGTGTTGAAACACGCCGCGCCCGCGGTGAAGATATACAGGCTGCGGGCAAGTAGCAGGTCGTGTGCCGCACATCAGCCTAGGCCGGGAGGAGAGCTCCGGCTCGCCATGCACATGTCGTCCTCGCTGGGGTCGAGGGGGCCCATCCTCAAGCCCAGTCGCGGCACGGCGCCGCGCGGCTGCGGGGGCACTGAAACATTAAAGCTAGGCGGCAGAATATTGTTGGAGCATCATCTTTTGAGGGCACAGGCTTGGTGGAGAAGTTGAGGGGCCAGCGGCGTGCAGATATCCATGGCATTTAATATGAGCAAGCCACAGTGTGTATAGCAGGAGACGGGAGCGTGGTAATGGCCGTGGTAAGGACAGAATGGCAGTTTAACGGAGCGGGGAGAGTTTACAAAAATGCTTAAATATAGAAAATATTATAGAAGGGGCAGAATGCCTTAAAAGAGAAACTCAAAAAAAAAATATAACCTTCATATTCCTTTCACGATTATATGAAGCAAGTTGACACAAAATTTACACTGGTTTCACCTGTGACAGGTGAACCCTAAATATCCTCTCGGTGGCTGGATTACTTAATAACAACGTAACCGGCGTAAGAAAATCGAGAATGATACAAGGCCCATGAAATCTGGGGGCAAGCTTGCCCGCGGGAACAAAGTTCTTGACCATAACTTGGTCACCTACCTTCAAAGGGGTGGGTCTCCGTCCACGATCATACCTTTCCCTAACCTTTTCATGAGACACTTTAAGATTGGCTTTAGCCTTCTTCCAAAGATCTTTAATGATGTCCGGATCTATTGCCTCGGGTAGAATGTCACTCAGAGACCAGAGGTTAGAGAGCGGCGTGTTGGGAACAAACTTGAACATCAAAGAGGCTGGAGTAAATTTATGTGATTCATGAACCGCCGAATTCAAAGCAAAAGCTAACCAATGCAGGGACGTATCCCACCTGTAATGATCTTCATGATGATAGGCAATAAGCGCGGACCTGAGATTACGGTTAACCCGTTCAGCCAGAGATGGTTGAGGGTAATAAGCAGAAGTAGTTACATGAGAGATGGACAAGTCGAAACAGAATTTACGAAAAAGATTAGATGTGAACGCCTTAGCATTATCAGACACAATATATTGGCACGGACCAAAAGAGGCAAAAATAGAATTTAAGCAATTAATGGTAGACTGAGCGGTAGCCAGCTTAGTCCGAAATAACCAGGAAAATCTAGTAAAGCCATCTACGCATACAAAGATAAACTTGTTAGCATTTCCCTTAGACTGGGGGAAGGGTCCTACATAATCAATATACAGGCGTTCCATGGGGCGCGACGCTTGATGAGAAGACAAAAGGCCTACCTTGGTGGACATGGTTGGTTTACTGAGCAAACAGGGTTTGCAAGCCTTCACTAGTTCACGGATTTCACCGTCCATACCTTTCCAGATGAACATTTCACGAATCTTCTCACGAGTTTTAAAGATTCCCAGATGCCCTCCTAATGGGGTCTCATGATAATACTTGAAGATCATAGGTACA
This sequence comes from Anabrus simplex, assembly GCF_040414725.1. Taxonomy (NCBI): domain Eukaryota; kingdom Metazoa; phylum Arthropoda; class Insecta; order Orthoptera; family Tettigoniidae; genus Anabrus; species Anabrus simplex. The sequence goes on from NC_090267.1 coordinate 158,529,383, forward strand.
AGAACAGCTGGAACGACAACTTTCATCATCTTATCATGCCTCGAGGGGCAACATAGAACACCATTCCTCAGAACATAAGGGACGACATGTTCCCCAGAAGAAAGGGTTTCCATTATCGGAGCCAGCGTCGGATCTTCACGTTGGTATTTCTCGATATCCCTAAAGAGCATGGGAGCATCAGTTAAGATGGCATTAACATCAGATAGTATGGACTCGGAAGGTGATGAACTGCCGACCGGTTCATGGGTCTCGACGTCGTTAGAAAACATACGGCTGAGTCCATCAGCAACAACATTTTCGGTACCTCTGATATGCCTGACATCGAATTGGAAGGCAGAAATACGGATGGCCCAACGGGCTATACGACCAGTACGACGCGGCCTACCTAAGACCCAGCTTAAGGCTTGATTATCTGTCTCCAGGTCGAATTTGACATGTTCCAGATAGAGACGGAACTTCTCTAAGGCAAATAAGACTGCCAACCCTTCGAGCTCATAGATAGAATACTTGGCTTCTTGAGCCGATAGAGTCCTAGATGCATAGGCGATGGGTCGCCTCCCTAGTTCAGTCTCTTGAAGAAGGACTGCAGCTACTGCTGACGACGACGCGTCGGTTTGGACGATGAATTTCTTCGAGAAATCAGGCATAGCAAGTACAGGGGCATTACAGAGAGCTAATTTAAGATCTTCAAAAGCGGCTTGTTGAGAAGGTCCCCACTCAAATTTGATGCCTTTCCTACGAAGAAGGTTTAAGGGCGCCGCTCTATTAGCGAAATTAGGAATAAACTTCCTGAAGAAATTCACCATACCAATGAACCTGGCGATACCTTTAATGTCCTTGGGAGGTTTAAAATCACGGATGGCCTGTGTTCTAGAATGATCGACTGCTACACCATCAGGTGACACAATATGCCCTAGGAATGACATAGAGGGCTTAGCAAAGGCAACCTTGGACAACTTGACAGTTAACCCAGCCTTACGAAGGCGATCGAGGACTTCTCGCAGATGATCTAGATGTTCTTCAAAAGTCTCTGAAAATACGACGACATCATCCAAGTAGTGATATAAGTACTCAAATTTGATGTCGGAGAAGACCCTATCTAGTAGCCTAGTGAGTACAGCCGCTCCCGTGGGGAGCCCGAAAGGCACGCGGTTGTATTCGTATAAGTTCCAGTCCGTGGCAAACGCTGTAAGGTGTTTAGACTCTTCGGCAAGGGGAATTTGATTATAGGCCTGATTCAGGTCCAAGATAGTAAAGAACGTGGCCTTACGGAACCATGAAAAACAAGAATGAAGGTCGGGAAGGGGCACAGATTGTAACACCACCTTCCGATTGAGAGCCCTATAATCAATGACAGGCCTGAAGCCTCCTTGGGGTTTCGGGACTAGAAAAATAGGCGAAGAATACGCTGACTTAGAGGGCCTAATAATACCATCCTTCAACATCTGATCGATAATTTCTTTCAGAGCCTTCATTTTAGGTGGAGATAGCCTATAAGGTGGAAAACGGACAGGAATCGAATCCGTGACCTCAATTTTGTATTCAATAAGGTCAGTAACACCAAGAGTATCAGAGAACACCTCTGGAAATGACTGACATAATTTACGAATACTATCAGCCTGCTCCTCAGGTAGATGTCTAAGGTCTAACAACATCTCATCCTGGGTAGGCGAAATAGATGAACATGACACAGAATTACACTTTAACAAGGGAATTTTACATTTGGACGTAAATTTGAATGTGCACGACTTACTCTGAAGATCGAGCACAAGACCAGTGTGAGAAATGAAGTCCGCTCCCAGGATGATGGGGCAAGACAAGTGCTTAGCCACAAGCAGTTTGGTTTTCCATGTAAATTTAAAAATACGAATTTTGACCAGTACGGAACCTAGAATTTCTAATGGAGATGAATTAGCCGAAACATATTGAACAGGAGATGAGACATAGTCAGGTAGTTTACAAACAGATTTCAATTTAGAATACCATTCAGCCGAAATAATCGAACAAACACTGCCTGAATCTAAGAGAGCTGTTACAGGTTCCTTATTTAACTCAATCTTAAGAAAAGGAACCGGTGCGGGAGTATCTGCCGCAATCCTAAGACACTCTTTGGGGCATTCCAAAGATGAATTTGAAAATTGCTCGTTCCCTGATTTCTCGATCTGTTTCCCCGGGGCTGAGTCTCGGGAAGATGGATTAATCGACTCAGCCGAAGACACTAGTCACTTTATATTGTTGTTGGAAGTTGCACCAGAAGTTGAGCAGGAGGGGGTGCTATTCGAATTGGGACAATTCTTGGCAATATGTGAGAAAGCCCCACATTTAAAACAGCCTTGTGATGAACCAGCTCCATTCCTTGTCCCACTAGATTTGAGCAATGGGCACTTGTTCCGAAGGTGGTCGGGCGACCCGCAAGCATAGCATTTACGGGGTGTGACTGGTCGGCGAGGTGGAGGCCGAGTATTACTAAAAGAAGGCGGGGGTTCTTTCGCTACACGCAATGAATCTGCGTATCTAACTCCTTCCGCTGAGACGGCCAATGCTTCAAGTTCAGAGAAAGATTGCGGGCACGCCGCGAAACACAAATATGACCTATAGGGAGGTGAAATTCCCTCTACAATAGCCTGTACAATCTGATCTTCGGGAAAATGAAGGGCAAACACCCTAGTATAAAACTTAATATCCTGTATGAAATCAGCCAAGTTTTCATCCAAGCGTTGTACACGGTAATAGTACTTCTGAATCAGAGATGACCTCGCGCGAGCAGGAATAAAATTTGCAAGCAAGTGTGCATGAAAATCTTCAATAGATGACTGTTCAGCTATGGCTCTTACTATTTTGTCAGAGAGAATACCAATTGCATAAGGATAGATAATTTGCAAAATTTGACATGGAGAAAGAGAAAACACAAGGGCATGATCCTGAAATTCAACTAGAAATCTTAGAAATGAAATTACTTCACTGGTGGTATTTACGGAAAACTTAGAGATACCTCTGAGCAACATTGCCAATGGATGAGGCAAGCTGCTAAACCCGGGTGACATAGTCGGTAAAGGTTTAAGTGGCAAGGAAGTTAATTCAGAACGTACATTAGTCAATGAGTTACGACGTTCAGACTCGTTGTCTAATGGGGCAGAGATAGTTTGAGCAGCAACGGTTATCCTATTGACTTCTCCCTTAGGAGGCTCTTCCTCGCTCCCAGCATTCAACGTGGCGGGTTGATCAGTTTTGGGAGGAACTTCCCCAGTTAACAATTGAGTAACCTTGCTAGATAATTCAGACATATTTTCAAGCAGCGTACTAGCTTCCTTCTTCTGAACGTCATTCAACTTTAGAGACAACAGATCGTTAACTCTATTTGAAAAATGAAACAGCCTAGCTTGCACACGCTTAATTTGATTAGGAGACGGATCATTTTCGTCAAAAAAACTAACTACAGAAGCTAGCCCAGTAATGTTCTCCGTGATCGTGGAAAGAGAGTCGTCAATTTCTTTCTCTCCCAAATTGGGGATGGAAATGGGCAAATCTAGGGATTCTCTAAGCTTGTTTGTGTCTACTGCAACCGTGCCTCCAGATTGTACATTTCTAATAGTTAATTCATAGATCAACTCCTCCTTGCGCAAATAGTTAAGATGAAGAACATCGCGAGGGCCAGGCATGGTGACAGAACAATTTTGAAAACCTCAAAAATTCCAGCAACTGAGAAAATGGTTAGAGTTCGGAACAGAACAATATTTAGCCGTCAAAAGGGGCTAAAATGAGACCCATTCAACCACGCTCTGCTACCACTTGTTACGGAGCTTTCCGTGGTAGGTAGAGGTGAAAGAAGGTGCGGGTGTGAATAGGTCTCCAGCTACGAAAGTAAAATTAATTTAAAATTTAACAAGGTTATATTTTCTTTTCAAAATAAGGAGATAACAAGCATGGCAGGTACAAAGTAGCAAGTCAAAAGGGTAGTTACAATATTTACAGGATTTGGGCTTCGCGCCCTGACTTCACAATGCTTGGGCAATCAACTCAGTTTTACCCCAAACACAAGTTTCAACAGAGGGGCAGAAAACCCCATTCATGCCTAGGAGCCCTTGCTCCAAATTACACTGAAAAGCCTCCACGAGGCATACAACACTCAATTTTCAAAAAGAGCCACTCGCTCTCAACTCTAAGCCTCTCCCAGGCCACACCAAACTCCACCTTCAAGTTGTCCTCACTGGACATAGACACAGGGGTAAAATACCCAACCTACTGAGGTCTATTAAATGAAAAGAAGGTTGATTACATGACCTCCAAAATAACAATTTGAGAGGAGGCGATCTGCACTCCTAATACACTTTGTTTTTAAAACCTACTTGGCACTAGGCCATTAATACAAGGGCTAATCCCATACTACAGAGGTGACTTCAGAAAAGAACAATTTACATTATATTAACGAAGAATAGGTTGAGAAAAATAAGTTCACCTCAAAACATTATGATTGGGAGCTCGAGAGGGTTAAGCACTCTCTATCCCGATATGCAGTTCAAAAGATGAAATAGATACAAGTTTCTTTACATTTTAAGGAGGGTTACATAATGGAAAAAGCTTCGGACCCGCCCCGAGAGTTAAACTGCTGAGCAAGCAAGAAAATAAGTAATTAATCGGCCATTACCTTGTTGTTGACCGCCGCCGAAGAAAGAGGCGCTACCCGCCCCCTGCTATGTACTTTACACACTGAAAGATGGAACAGAAGTGGCTCAGAGACCCTAAAATCAGCAGTTTATATACTCTCGCGGAAGGTTCTAGGCGTTAGGGGAATGAAAACACCCGCCCACAATCACTTTATTGGAGAAAAAAGAGAAACCCCTACACAAGATGAAGAAGAAACACATTATTGGTGGAAAATTAATTTCAGAAATTCGGGATTGGCTAGAAAGGGGTAATATTGCCAACTTAACCAATGACTGAAAGAAATTTAACAAAGAACAAACTTTTGAAATAAAATTTTCTCCAAAGAACAGTTCTTTTTCTTCGCACTAGGGTGCACTATTGTAGTTCTTCAGTAGTGTCCTCTAGAAGAGAAAGTTCACACTTCTTACTTCAAGCAAAACAAAAACACATCAAAAATGACACAGTTCTAAAACTCCAAAATCTACAGGTAGTGACATCTTCTGAGAAAGTAGAAAATTAATACCGTCAATCAAGTTCAGACTTCCTCCAGCAGAGGAGTTTCAACTGGCGCACCTTTTGAATTAGCGGCGTGGAGGTGTACCGCCCGGTACACTTCTCATCTGCTCTTGGAAGTTAACAGATGTGAATTGTGTTCCCCTGTGTGTTAATATTTTATCGGGCCTTCCCATTTCAGGTATAACTGTATTTATTAAGCATCGTAGAACCTGCATTGTATTTGCCAGTTGTATAGGCTGCAGAGAGATGTATTTCGAAAAGACATCTAATATTGCCAAAATATATTTTCTTCGTTTCTTCGCCGTAGGCAACTTCCCAAAAATATCAACCCCGTAGATCTCTCTAGCTTTTGATGATAAAATAGCGATGGGCTGATGACTATAAGCATCGTAGAACCTGCTTTGTATTTGCCAGTTGTATAGACTGCAGAGAGATGTATTTCGAAAAGACATCTAATATTGCCAAAATATATTCTCTTCCTTTCTTAGCCATAGGCAACTTCCCAAAAATATCAACCCCGTAGAACTCTCTAGCTTTTGATGGTAAAATAGCGATGGGCTGGTGGCTATTAATGCAGTTGTTGTGTTTTACACGCTGGCATATGTCACATGTTTTCACTGTATTTCTGACCAACTTTCTCAGTCCTGTCAAAGTGAAGTTTTCCTTAAGAGTACTTATTACTTTATCGATTCCTGCGTGAACTGTTATTCTATGGGTATGCCATATTAATTCCCACTGCACCTCTTGTGGTACTATAACTCTTTTCTTATACATGGTGTTGTCCACATACTTGGTCAATAGGCCATCTATTATTTCGTACTTGTATTTTAGTAAAGATTCAGTTTCACCTTCTGTTAATTCATCAATGATGGACTTTAACTTTTCATCTGACTTCTGAAATCCTCCCAAATTTTCTAATTTCCTTAACAGCTCCTCATGTTGATGATCTAGTACAATTTGTGAGATATTTTCTTCTTGGTTTGTCGGATTCCGACTCAATGCGCCAGCCAAGACCTTATCTTTGCCGCTAGAATGCTCGATTTTAAGGTTGAATTGCTGGGTAAATAACATCCATCGTGTCACCCTTTCGCTAACCATCACTGCTTTCAGTCCGAATGTGAGCGCCTTGTGATCTGTTCTAATAATAACCGTATATCCTTAAATTATTCGTCTCCATTGCTGCAGTGCATGTACGATAGCAAGAAGTTCAAGCTCAGTCGTTCTATAATGTTGCTCATCTTTCCGTAACTTTCTACTGGTGAAAGCTAGATATGTTCGCTTTCGAACTTCCTTTCCTTCCTGATATAAAACTGCTCCAACACCAACGTTTGATGCGTCTGCCTGGATAACGAATTCTCTTTCATAGTCTCGGTATCCCAACTTGATACTTCGCCTCATTAGCTCTTTCATTTTAATAAAGGCCTGCTCAGTTTCTTCATTCCATTTCTATCTGTTGTTCATTTTTAACAGATTATGCAGTGGTGCAGCTATTTCGGTGTAACCTTCACAATGGCCAGAAAAGAATCCAGTCATTCCCAGTAATTGCCTAATATGTTTCATTTTTGTAGGACGTGGAAATTCGAAAATTGCCTTTACCTTACAGGGTTAGGTTTATCCCTTCGCCGTCTATCACATGTCCGACGTACAGTACTTGAGTTTGACAGAACTTAGATTTTGCCAGATTGATTTTAAATCCTGTCTTTTGCAAGTTACTTAGTAATTTATCTAATTTCTCGCAATGATCTTCGAATGTTACACTGCCAAACACTAGGTCATCGACGTAACAATTCACGCATTCCTTCACTTCCGGAGTTAAATTTCTCTCTAGGGCTCTCATTAGTACCGCACAACTATTTTTCAAGCCGAACGGCAGTCTTCAGTACGTGTATGTTTGGTTATTGAACATAAATCCGGTTAATAACCTTGACTTTTCTTCCAACACGATATGATGGAACGATGAAGTACAATCCATGCTCGAGAAGTATCGCATGTTTCTAAGCTACTTTATTACATCTTTGATTTTTGGTACTTGGTTGTACTCTGGAATGAGCTTCTCGCTGAGTTTTCTCGCATCGAGACATAGCCTCAAGCTTCCATTCCTTTTCTTTACTATCACTAGCGGGATTAAATATGGAGTGGTTGTCTTTGTAATTATCCCATCGGCTAACATCTCATCAATACATTTCTTTACTTCTGGGGAATACTTTTCTGGAACAACGTAGACTTTTCCTTCATAAGGCGTCCAATCATTGACCAAAAATTTATATTTGAAATTAGGTATTTGTCCTGGTTTGTTTTTAAATACCATTTTTCTAAAATCCCGTATATCTTTCGCTTTTCTATTGACGATATTTCTGTTTCAGAGATACTCCTCCAGATCTCTTCTTTCTCCTCTTCAATAGTGATTATCTTCTCGATTTTCTCGATCAATTCTAAGTCCATCTCTTGATAAATCTCCACTGCATCCGGTTCCTGATTTTTTCTGGTGATATCTAATTCTTTCCCCACAATTTTTAAATGTCCACTCTCATACATGGTATTAATTAGCTGGGTCGCCTCTGACTGCATTCCATTGTCCTCTGTTACCCGAAATCGAATCTCTTGTTTCTCTATGGCTATTGTCATTCGTGTTATTAACATAAAATCTATTCCAAAAATAATATTATACTTTATCCTCTTCATTATCGTGAAAGGATGCTCAAATTTATGCTTTCCAACCATTATGCTGAGATATGCTGAGATATGCTGAGATATTTTGCACTCTACCGTCCTGTCTGGGATTATTCCTCTTATTTTTACCCCAGATACGGGTATCGTTGATATATAAATTTTCTTGCTTAACTCTTGGAAAAGTGTATGTGCCATCACACTAATGCTGGTTCCTGAATCTACAAAACAGTGTATTTTAATTCCAACTACTGTCACTATCATCACTCGTAAACTGAATTTATATTTTTCTACACCAGGAATGTTATCTTCAACTAGATCATCTGGTTGAATATCCCAATGATCAACTTGTGCGATAATCCAACTATGAATTTTGTCAGAGTTCTCTCTTCTTTCATCAGTTACTATTTTGCAATCCTTCAATTCGAAATCGGCGTTTTTTTCTCTCAGACGCCTCTGAGTTGCTTGTCAATTCTGGAGTATCTGGGTTTAGCCATTCATCTTCTGCCCTCTTTCGTTTGTAATGTTGCAGTTCTAGGCTTTCTGCTACTTTGATATCTCAATTTATATCTTTATCTCGGACAGCATTTTCCCAACGATTCCTGTTCCTTGTTTCTTCACGCAACTCTTGAATATACCTCCGGTTTTCATCATTTCTCCTATATTTACTTTGTCCTCGTCTGTCATGAAACCATGTTTTAGTTTTTTAATACTGTTGGTTTCTGTTTCCGTTATATCGTGGATTAACTCTATGATATGCACCACATCTATTAATATTCTGTCCGTATCCTCCGCTTGAGTTTCCACTACATTGACAACTACATCTCTTCTGCCACTTTCTCTTCCTCTGCCGTGATTCGTCGACCTATTTTCCGGCTTCTTACTTACATTATTATTCATGTCCTCGGGAATAATAGTATTTACTGCCTCTCTTTAGCTTACATTCCGTGGATTCCTGTTTATCGAATTTGTTGATGTCATGTCTATCTGTCTTAAAGTGTTTTCCATGCCGACTGCAGTTTCTATATTCGAGGCCGCTAATAATCTCTGCACCTCTGGTGGAAACTGTCTTTGGATAGTCTTTATAGCCTCCAATTCGCTTGGTGCTGAGTCTAAGTCCTGAAATCGATGGAATTGGTAGGAGAAATTATCACTGTATCGCGTCTGGCCTGTTGATGAATATTTTCTTGCGTATAACCTGAGCCTTAATTGCTGTTGTAATTCTGGATTCCAAAACCTTCTTAAAATGCAGCCTTAAATTCCTCATAACTGTGAAAACTGTATTTAAAAGCTTGGATCCATATATTTGGTTTCCGTCCAGACGTTTCTCTATTATCCGCAACTTCTTATCTTTTTGCACCCTGTTTTCTCGAAAATGCTCTTCCATGTCTCTCAGAAATTGCTTAGGTGAGATTTTCGCTGTATTGTCAAAATATTTAGGACGATCGTCATAAGTTTTTATTATATTTATGATTGATGGACTATCGCTATGGTTACTTCCATTTGTTATATAATCATTGTGCCTATTCGAGTCGGCTATCCCTAATGACGCGGTTTCTCTCTCCTTGATTTGGAGGTCGATCACTTTCTGCTTTTTGTTAGAACTAGACATAACAGATTTCGACGTCTGATTCTCTATTTCCATCTCCTGCATTTCCTTTCTAATCGGTCTCAATTCCTCTTCTGTCTTCTCCATTCTTTGGTTTGCTTTATTTATGTTGCTCAACATCTTCTCTACCATTCTTTGGGTTGCTTCATTTGTGTCACTCACCATCTTCTCTTTCAGTTCATCATTTTTACTAGCTACTTGGTCTTTAACTTCAGAAAATTTTGTTTGTAATGTCTGGTGCTTGATATCAACTCTTCCATGTTGCTTGTCAATTTATTAATTTCTTCATCCTTTAAATTTTTAATGATGCTTCGACTCTCCGTTACCTCTTCTTTTACTTTATTTCTTCATGCATTTCCTTGTTTTTATTTTCCATCTGCTCAATCATCTCTGCTCGCATATTTTGTATGTTATTTTTAATCTCCGACATTTCTGATCGAATTTTGATACCTTCTTCTTTCATCACCTCCTGCTGTTTCTCTAGATCTTCCTCTAGATCTTCTCATTTCTTCCACGAATTTTCGATATTTTTCTTCCCGTTTTCTATTGAATTCTTGTAAGAATTCCTGCTGCTTCTTTCTCACTTCCGATCTGTGGATCGTGGCTGGCGTCCACGGGGCCCTCAGCTGAGTCCTGGCATTGCTTCCACTTACTTGTGCCAGGCTCCTCACTTTCAGCTATCCTATCTGACCTCCCTTGGTCAACTGTTGTTCTTTTCCGACCACGACGGTATTACGTTTGGAGGCCTAGGGAGTTTTTCATTTTCACGCCCTGCGTGGCCCTTGTATTTTTTGGCCGATATCTTCATTCTCGAAGTGTCGGGCCCCTTCCATTTTTTCTTTCTGATTAGTGTTATATAGAGGATGGTTGCCCAGTTGTACTTCCTCTTAAAACAATAATCACTACCACTTTCTCATTTCCACGAGTTGCTTTAGTTGCCATTCCTCTTGTTTCTTTCCTTGTTCCCTACCGAATTCCTGTAACAACTTTTGTTGTTTTTTTATCGAGATCCTGCAATAATTCTTGCTTTTCTATCCTTCTTTCCTCCAGTTGTTTCTTTCCCAAATCTCTCAACATTTCGTGTTGTTCTTTTCTCATTTCCTCGAGTTCTATCTTAATTTCCGCTTGTCTTTTCTCCTTCCCTTCTTTTTCTTTCTCTCTTCTTCCTGCTTTCTTTCCTTATCTCCTTGTTTTCTTTCCTTCTCTTCTTGTTTTTCCTTTTCTTCCTTCCGTTCTCTCATGAATTCTTGTAACATCTCTTTCGCTGACTTGATTTCTTCCTCATTATTCCTAGCTCTTTCATTTATTCTCTTCAACTCCTCCTCTTACTCATTTTTGGACTGTGCTCTTGTTTGAGTTGCCATTATTTTGTCAAAATTAAATATATTTTATATGGTTTTTCTAATTTCTTATTGAATTCTCTAAAATTTCCAGCAAGTTCTCTAATATATAAATATATATTAAAGTCGTTCAATATCTTAACCTAGTTAAAAAATAAAATTTAATATTTAAGTCTTACACACTAATTATAACTTTTCTTTTCAAATAAATTAATATATGGGCCTTCCTGAAGACAGATACTACCCTGCCAGCTTGACCATCAGCCATTCAACAACTGATTCAGATTGCACTTCTTTGCCAGTTCATTTCAGCATGAATTCTCAAAAAGAAATAATTACTCGATATATAGTAATTATTGTTGACTTACATACTAATCCTTCAAACTAACATCAGTAATTAATTTCATAACAATTTACAATTTGTTTTACGTTGCACCGACAGAGATATGGCGACGATGGGACAGGCCTAGGAATGGGAAGGAAGCGGCCGTAGCCTTAATTAAGGAACAGCCCCAGCATTTGCTTGGTATGAAAATGGGGAAACCATGGAAAACCATTTTCAGGGCTGCCTACAGAGGGGTTCGAACTCACTATCTCCCGGATGGGAGCTCACAGCTCAGTTAAAAAGATGAAGGAAATCGACCGGGTAGAATGGCTGGACTGACTGACTTTAGTTTTCATAATTTTTTAATATATAGATATCAAAAATAAGGTTCCAAGAAGGAAACCGTAATTTAATTTCATTGACTGCAAATGTTAAAAACATTTAAGCTCTTTAGTCTTTTTCAGTCGTTATACAAGTGGAGGCACATGCTTCCCCTAGTACACCGTCACTGCATTGTCCTACATAAGAGGCTTGCAGTGGTGTTTCAACGGCGCACTAGCCACCAGCGTCTTGGAAAGGTGTGGCAATCCAACTGATGAGCCCACTGCTATACTGGGGCGAAACGCTGGTAATTTCACGATTGAAAAACATAAATAGCTTAAATGTTTTAATAATAATTTATTTTTAGCTGTTCTTGACCAATCCCAACCAAAAAATAAAATAAAAAATTTGCCCATTAGGCCCAGTGGTCAATCCGGCACTGTGTCAGTTTGTTAGAAGCTATCATCGACTAGTTACCAGTTTGAAAAGCCCGCCTGGGGCCATGATTTTTAGCGCATCAAGTCTCCACTATCGTTTGAGTCCCGTAGGTAATTATGTATATGACCTGTTACATACGATCTTCCCCTCCGGTTTTCCTGCTGTCAATTCCTGAGTGGCCATTACCAAACTCCCGTCTTCTGCATAACCGCACCATTGGCATACAAGCACGTTCCACGCCGCCCGCCACTCAGCATCACCAATAAAAATCGTACTCTCAGGTCTGCAACAACACTTTTCTGTCGCCGAGATCTTACTGTTTCAGTGCCCCCTCAGCTGGCTGCCGCCGTAGTGTAACATCCTGTGTGGGACACAAGAGAGAAGAAAGGGCCCTCTTCGCTCTAGTAAGGCCTCCTTCTGAACAGCGCGCCGCAATGCATCTTCCCGGCAAAGGCTGAAGTGCGGTGACTCTACCACCAACTAATCTGGGAACTGGACATATACTTCTAATCTGCGGCGACCATCACCACGACTACCCCTCTCATAGTAGCTGGAGAGGTGTATCTGAGGGTACTTGAGGGGCCAGGCGACCTCAACTGGATATCGGCAGCGGCGGCAGGTCAGGCCGTCAAATTTATCAACATGTATTTCATATTCTACTACAACAAAGACACTCTAAAGCTGGAGTTAAACTACCTTCTACCTATCAACTTAAAAAAAATTAGAACTTTTTCTCTTCAAAAAAAAAGGTTTTCTCAAAATTCTTCTGTGTCACTCTAAGGATGGACATTTGGGGAGGGGGAGATCTGTACCAGGAGGTACACCTCAACGCCGCGCATTCAAATCTAGCGCCTAAATTAACTCCTCTATTGGTAAAACAGTGAAACTGAAACTACACCAACTTGGAACTTTAATCAGAAAAGCTCACCACTAAAATATTGAGTAATTTTGTTATTGTACCGTTTCCTAACCTGAGTAAATTTCTAATTGTTTTATTTAACATTCATCAAGAAGTTTGGACATTCTTCCACAGAGGACACCACTAAAAACTATGTACTGCACCCTGGTGCAAGGTATAAGAAGTTATAATTCAAAGATGTTTTGTATTCATAAGTATTATTCAAATATCCGAATAGTATTTTACACAAAATACATTTGGATTTTTCCAGGAATGTTGTAAAATATTTGCGAAACATTAAGGTAAAAGGACCAGTAGATGACAGTGGACCAGTAGATGGCACTTGCAGATGTTAAACCAATTCTTAAGCTTGTAAGGGAATTTATAATCGTTTTCAATCAATAGTTCCCTTCTATGATTCCAGAGTGCAGCATATGAAATAAAGTGAAATATATTAGTACCTTCTCCATATTTCCAAGGAGGTTTTATAAAGAGCCGTATGAGCATTAGATGTAAAAATGGCGTCTGCTTAAAGTTAGTGTTAACTAGGAAGTAACAATACAGATATGTTGCTGGGCAGGGTTTTGTTGTATCTTGGTCATTTGATTCATTTTTACCAAATACATTCTTTGGGGAGTGTAATATTAGCATATTCGGAAGTTATAACTACGACTGAAGAAATATATTGTTAGTGTCATCTATTGGTCCCTAATATAGCTAGCGGACTAGTAGTTGGCAGGGTATGCCATCTTCTCAACCCGTCCACAAGACCTCATGGGTCTAGTAGTTGACATGACAGCCTGAATATGCATACTTCAATGTGATAGCAAATTCTGGTGAATACAGTAGTTCATATCAATCTCTAATTGGTAAATTATATTGTAGGAAGGAAAGGAAAACTTAAAGGTGATGGAATATTACATTAATGATAAGTAGCAATCTATGTACGCCTATAAATCATGACACGGTTATACGCACACTTAGGACAGAGGGTATGGCCTGTTTTGATCTATTTAACTTCAGTCGGAATTAACAGAATTTGTTAAACGTTATCAAATTTAGGTACATGTGTGTTTAAGTGCATTCCATATATACATTTCTGATAAAGTAACGTTATAGCTCAGTTGCTACAGTTTGTTGAAGGTATGTTCAATTTGCAGGTCATGCTCTGAGCTAAACATTGCTTTTGTTATTAATTTCAGAGTCCTGTATTTATCTTATCATGCCTGCCAGGGGGAAAGGATCACTTTTTAAATACTCCTTGGAGTCAATGCAAAATGCCATCGAAGCAGTTAAGAAGGACACACCATATACCACTGCAGCTACTTGATTTTGTGTTCCACGTGTAACATTGATGAACATTTGCAAAAAAATGCAAGAGTGAACAAACGCCTTTCAGAAGAAAAATGGACCCACCAAGTGTTCTAAATGAAGAATGACTGGATAGTGAAAATGTGAAAAGCTGGTTTCCCAATAACAAAAAACCGAATGCTTAGTGAGCGTGCAACGATTAGTGCACGAATTAAAGCATGACAATCTGTTTACTGATGGTAAACCTAGCAAATCCTGGTACACATCATTCATGAAGAGGCACCAGGAATTAAGCATATGCATCCAAAGCATCCAAACGCCATTGATTTTTCTAGGATTCCTTCCACTGAAGGGAAGGAAGAAGTCTGAGTGTTTCAGCAACCCAGCAGCATGTGGCATGAATACCAAGTAGCCATAGAAGTAATGGAAAAACAAATTGGTGGAAGTAAAATTGAATACTTCAAGCAGAAAAAGAACTGTGGCAGCTGTATAGAAGTCATTAAAGAAGAGGACAGAAACTTATTTTTATTGTGGAGGAAGTTGGTGGAAATTGTTGAAGACCACTCGCCTGAACCTGAGGAGTAATCTATAAGGACATACCAGTGCTTGATCCCACACCTACTGTCATGAATCAAGTTACTATTCTGGCAGTTGCAAAGGAAAACACAGCACATATACCTCAAAATGAACTGTCATTGTCAGAGGTTTCTCCTTCCACAACTCAGTCACCAACTCAAGGATCATCATCAGATCTTCAGCCCATCCCCTTAACATCAACACAGAATCTATATCCAACTGAAAATATTTCAATCACTCCAACACTGCAACCTTCACTTGAGGACAATAGGTATCATCATACCAATGCTACTGGTGCAGAATGTTCCACAAGCAATGTCCCTTCTCCCTTCAAACGAGCGTTATTTTACCCTAAAGAACTACCTTCAACAACACCAAAAAGAAAGAAAGAAAAAATTCCAAGTGTTGTGGTATCAAAAGATTGGCAGTTATTCCAGGAAAGGAAGCAAAAAGCAAAAGATGAAGCAGAGAGATTGAAAGGGGAAAGAGCAACTATAAAGAAAAAAATGTGCTGAATTAGAAATGAAAAAAGCTAAGAAGGGGCTTAAGTTGACTGAAATTCCAGAAAATGACAGTGAATGAGAAGAACGTGTTTTGACAAGTGCCCCAACAAATTTACGTAAGGGAGCTTATGTGATATGTGATTATGAGGGTGAATATTATTCTGGAATTATTTAGAAGCTAGATACAAATCGGGCATATATCAAAGTAATGGCTGTGGCAGGAATTAATGCATGGAAGTGGCCAAAATCTGACGATGTGTGTTGGTATGATAAGGAAGATATAAAGGAAGTGATTTCAAGCCCCAAATTGTACACTAACAGAGGACACTATCGAATATCAGAAATTAATAAATATCGCACATTTTAAGATATCTGGTTCAATGATATAAACTTGTTTCAGTATTGCTTTGTATTCCCTTTATTTAAAGTTTTCTATATATGAATAATGAAAAGTTTGTGGGTTAGTAACTTTTTATAAACAAACTGTCAACAACTGGTGTCATGATGTGTCAACTACTGGCGCAATGGCTAAAGACAGATGCCATCTACTGGTGACTTGTCATACCTGTTTTTCTTGTTCGATTTTATAGTTGGGAAAGAATCCATTTATTACTTTCATTATATTTTTATGTAAAGGGATTACTGAAGTAAACAAATCAATAATAAATTTAATAGTTCACCCTACATGAAATTCAATATGAATATTTGTGTCTGAAATTTCCCTTAAAGTGTCATCTACTGGTCCCATTACCTTAGTAACTTTGAATTGAACTTACGTTCTACTAGTTACAAGTCCCGAACTCTCACACCTGAAAATACCCGAAATACTTTGCAATAATATGATAGCGATAACTATTGCTTTATATTTAAACAATGCAATAACTATTCATTATAAAACAAATTGAACTGGTATTAAAATAAAGTAGTTTTCTTTTATATAACAACAATAATAAATTACTATCAGTTTCCCGCTGGCTCCACCCGCAATGTACAAAGTAGGCCTATGGTGTTTTTCGTTACTATCCTCACGGATATATTTGCAAAGTTTCGAGTGAATGCAATAAAGCACATGATCTGCTGTGGTAATAGAATGTAATATTATGTCAACAAAACAGTGGGAAATACATCACACAAAGAAATTGAATTAACCTTTTCTTGGAACAGCACTATGCGCCTAACTGTTAAAAAGTCCTTCAAAGATCTTCACCATGGAGACAAATGTACTCATAACTTTTCTCAGAATCTACCAATTAAAGGAGTTATTACCTCAAAAGAAAGCGCTTGATCCACTGAGTATTTTAGACCAAAATGAACTGCGTACCTCAAGTCAATGAATTAATAAAGTAATCATGTTATTAATAATGTTTTATTGGTTATTTATTTATTTATTTATTTATTTATTTATTTATTTATTTATTTATTTATTTATTTATTTATTTATTTATGTATGTATGTATGTATGTATTTATTTATTTATTTATTTATTTATTTATTTATTTATTTATTTATTTATTTATTTATTTATTTATTTATTTATTTATTTATTTATTTATTTATTAGCTTCTTGTTAAACGTCGCACTAACACATCCAAGATTTTTGGCGACACAAGGAAGAGAAAGGACTAGGATTGGGAAGGTAGCGAACGTGGCCTTAATTAAGGTATAGCCCCAGCAAATTTGCCTCGTGTAAAAATGAGAAAATATGGAAAACAACCTTCAGATTAAGAAGAAGAAGAAGAAGAAGAACAGAACAGAACCTGACATTAAACTACAGTAAATACACAGAGACATAATTGTATAAACCAGCAGATCTGTTGAATCTATTTTCTAAGAAATCTCGAAAATTCGATTTTTGTTAACTGAATATATCATTCGCTGTAAACTTGTTGACCTGGATCGTATTGTTCTTTTTTTTCTTTCTTAATCTGCTTACCCTCCAGGGTTGGCTTTTTCCTCGGACTCAGCGAGGGATCCCACCTCTACCACCTCAAGGGCAGTGCCCTGGAGCTTCAGACCCTGGACCGGGGGAAACAACTGGGGAGGATGACCAGTTCTTCGCTTAGGCGGCCTAACCTGCTATGCTGAACAGGGGCCTTGCGGGGGATAGGAACTTTGGAAGGGATAGACAAGGAAGAGGGAAGGAAGCGGCCGTGGCCTTAGGTTAGGTACCATCCCGGTATTTGCCTGGAGGAGAAGTGGGCAGTGGCGGTTCGTGCACGATGGGCTTTTGGGTGCCGCCCCGCCGCCTTTACTAAAACACGTAACATAATTTCACTCTGTAACTGATTATATAAAGAGATGGACAAATGTAGCAAAGTCTAACTTACGGTGATGTGTTATTCAGTTATACAATGTTATCTTTATTGTTTCGGCTGTAAACGTTTCGCTTTCCTATTTTCAAAGATATGGCAAAGGCTGTCTGACCGTGGCATCCGTTCAGCAAGCGCGATGTTTTCTCTTTAGTCATTAGGCGGTCGGATGCTGGCAGGAGAGCCCTCAGTAAGTTCTAGAGTTTAACAAGTGTGAGGGTTTCGGGAGGAGCCTTGGAAGACGATGTGGGCTTGTCAGGGGAAGGAAGAATGCAGGCGGGGTGTATGCTTAGAGCATTTAATTCTCGAAGGGTATATGGTCCACCTTCTCAATACTTAACAATCATGCGATGTTTACAAAAACATTACAATATACTATTACAAGATACTAGTTTTGGTCCTATAAGGGCCATCATCAGCCTAGCCAAGATACATATGTATATACCATAGTCCTACAACAGAGTTATGCGGTGAGATGAAAGATAAAAGAATGGACTGGGGATGTGGTGGAATGATATACATATAAAAAGGTGAATATATGAACTGTTGTAGATGCAGCAATGTTATGTTGATCAGAGACAAATAAAATCTTTTTGATATACGTCTCATAAAATTACATATTAATCAACAATTATCTCAAAATTCAATAAAATAAGCTCTATTTGATGAACAGTCTCAGGTTGCACATTTAAAAAATGCTTGGGTTATGCTGGATTTTTAAAAAATGTCCAATGTTTCTATTGAGTTCTAGAAGATATGAAGTTCAACATTGGCGCAGAGGGAAATTATTTTGCGTGATGTCCAATAAATCCACAACGGAGGTTAAATGTTGATAAAACTGTTGGACATATCTTGTGATATATTGAAATCTTGCTGTGTTACAAAGGAATATTCCCAATGCAATAGGAACCAAATGATCCTTGTGCGTAATGTGAAACAAGCTTGCCGGTGGAGTGCAACTAACAGCTGTTAGTTGTATCTTGGCTAGGCTGATGATAGCCCTTATAGGACTGAAACTAGTACCTTGTAATAGTATATTGTAATGTTTTTGTAAACATTGCATGATTGTTAAGTTTGAGAAGGTGGATTAAATTTTGTATCTATTTTACGTGTTTATAATCTTTCTTTTTTCTTCCAATGACCATTCTGCTCTGTTTTTCCAGGCTCTGTGGACCTTCTGATGTTGATTCCTGTTTTGATGAAGGTGAAATAGATTCTTGTGATGAAGATCTGTATTCGTCAGGCACTAACATTCTTTCAGATCCTGGTTCGTATTCATTAATATCTAAAGTCTGCGTATATATTATTTCTCTATTAGACTCTGATATATCTACTAAATACTGAAACATTGTCTCATTTTCTTTGGCTAAAACTGAGAGGTGGAATTTATTTTCTTTAACATGATTATATAATGCATTCACTACATTAAGAAGGTTCATTTTATAGGTAGAAGCTTACTTCGGAAAGACCCATACACAGCTCACGCAGTGCTGTCTCCCTCTCTCTTGCCCGCTTCTCCTTACATTGTGCCAGCAGTTCAAAATAACTTCACTCCGAATGGACACTGACGACCCCCACCCGCACATCTTTACTGCCCTGTAACTCGTATATACATGCACGATAGGATATAATATGAGACGATTTTACATATTTCAATGTGCTCTTTTGGATGATGTATAAATTGGTTTCAAGTTTTCTTAACATTGATTGATGGTCCCTTGTTAGCTGAAAAGCTAAGTCATTTCGACAAATTTAGCAGTGAACGTGAAACTCGAGGATAAACTCTTGCATAAAAAAAGGAATTATTACATTTAAATGAAGTTGAAAACCGAAATAAACGTAAAAACAGTGCTTCCCCTGAGACCAGGTTTCCCCACGAGGGGTCCAAGGTAGGAGCACGTCCGCTCACTAAGATGGACAGATGATCAAAGACACAGATCCTTCCTCGCTCCCATCGAAGGAGCGGGGTAAGATCCAGAAACAGGAAATGGTGCAACCACCAACAAGAACCAATCCGAATACGGAATTCACCTTCAACTTTCATATTCACCAATTACATTAACTCTTATTTTCTCCAATCAAAAGTCTCTTCATTCTTGCTGAACAGTGATAAATGTTCCAGAAAAGTCTTATTTTACACAAAAGGCAACGGGCTTCCATAACGTCGTTTCACAAATTTTGACCAGTTAATTATAATTTTGATACAACACATAAGTCTCTTAAACAGAATTCTTCCAAGTCCAAATGTCCAAACAAAATAAAATCTTATACAACAAAAAAGTAATTTTTTAAACAATAAATTACAACATTTCAATCCATTCCCATTTCACTCTTTATACTGCCACAATGATGTTATCTAGAAATAGGATGAACAGGAGTAGGGACAACCCATCATCTTGCTAACACCAGTTTTGATTGCAAAAGGATCATATTTTGCCCATGAATTTAATTTTAGAGATTGTACCCGTCAAAGTTTGTTGGATTAATTTGATTATGTTTAGATTGATGCTTTTGTGGTCTGTCATTGTAGACATGATAATACGCTTTTGGGCCTTTACCATGTCACAAAACAAGGTGAAATTTGTTACATTTTGCAGATAACTTTGCTCTGTGTCTTCAGGAGAAAATCACATCTGTTCACAAGCAAGACTTCTCTAATAAAGATAAAGCTCAAAAGCTTCTTATCATATCTGATTGTTTTGCTGTCAAAGCCATATTCTCAAAGTATATTAAACTGAGTGTTACAGTCAGCTGAGTCATATGCTTTTTAAAAATCTACAAAAGTGATCACTATGCGGTTCGACTGGGGGTGCTGGAGTATCACCTGAAGGTTCCATATCTATTCCATGCATGACCGATGTGGTTGGAAACCCACCTTATGTCTGTCTGTTGTTCCAATCTGGTGAGTGGGGCACGTGAAAGAACTCTGTATACAAAATTGGCAGAAGTGAAATGACCTGGTAATTATTTGGATCCGTCTTGTTGCTCTTTTGCAGTTTTCCAGTCTACAGGTTCCAATCTCCACTCTCCCATATATTCACAATCATGGCTTGTATTCTGTCAATCAGTAATTTGTCTCCTATCTTGAGCATTTTAGCGATTATGCCATCTTCTCCTGGTGCTTTATTATTTTTGAGGTGAAATATGATGTTTCATATCTAATCATGTGTCAGTGCCGGGCTGAGTGGCTCAGATGGTTAAGGCGCTGGCCTTCTCACCTCAACTTGGCAGGTTCAATCTTGGCTCAATCTGGTAGTTTTTGAAGGTGCTCAAATACATCAGCCTCGTGTCAGTAGATTTATCGGAATGCAAAAGAACTCCTGTAGGACTAAATTTTGGCACCTTGGCATCTCTGAAAACTGTAACAGTAGTTAGTGGGACATAAAAACAATAACATTATCATCATATGATGATGATGATGATTATTATTATTATTGTTGTTGTTGTAATATTTTTAGATCTATTGCTGCATCTGCCCCAGTTCTGCAATTTACAGGCCTGACACCGTGTGAAGCCTTCTACCAAATTGTTACATCAGATTTTGAAGCAGCATCCCCAGAATGTTCCAATTCCATACGCAAATCTTGGAAAGCTATCAATAATGTGACACCTTCAGG
This sequence comes from Anabrus simplex, assembly GCF_040414725.1. NCBI lineage: Eukaryota > Metazoa > Arthropoda > Insecta > Orthoptera > Tettigoniidae > Anabrus > Anabrus simplex. Next base: position 158,550,457 of record NC_090267.1, read on the forward strand.
TAAGTTACAGACTTGTAAACCTTCTCTTCATGAGGGAAAGAAAATCCTGTATGGAGAAATAAGTGCTTAAGTACTGTATTTTTTTTTAAATTAGGTTTCATAATCCTATTCTACTAGCTTGTATCTCAGTAAGCAGCAAATACTGAAGTTGTCAGTTCCTCCTTTGAGCAAATTTTTAATTTCCTTTTACTTTCTTCATAGCTTGTAATGTTTGTAAGGACTCCAAATTCATTGCAAATGCAGTGGTGATTCCAAAGTATCTGATCCTTTCCAAACATAATGCAAATTAGATAAAGATTGCAAATAGAAATTGGTTTGATGATTGTTAAGATAGAAAATGAAGTAAATACCCTGTACTGTATTGATGAAAATATTGTTAGAGGTTATCACCATCCTTTAAACTAAAACTACTCAGAGAGGTGGTGTATTTTACTGTCAACTAAGTTTATTAAAACTACTATGTACAGTTATTTATGCGTGCACGAGCATTAGATTTTTTCCCCACTTCATTCAGTTTGTACTCAACAGCCCTCCGGCATGTCAAACTCCTGTTCTCCATCATGGCTGGCTGGCTGGCTGGCTGGCTGGCTGGCTGGCTGGCTGGCTGGCTGGCTGGCTGGCTGGCTGGCTGGCTGGCTGGCTGGCTGGCTGGCTGGCTGGCTGGCTGGCTGGCTGGCTGGCTGGCTGGCTGGCTGGCTGGCTGGCTGGCTGGCTGGCTGGCTGGCTGGCTGGCTGGCTGGCTGGCTGGCTGGCTGGCTGGCTGGCTGGCTGGCTGGCTGGCTGGCTGGCTGGCTGGCTGGCTGGCTGGCTGGCTGGCTGGCTGGCTGGCTGGCTGGCTGGCTGGCTGGCTGGCTGGCTGGCTGGCTGGCTGGCTGGCTGGCTGGCTGGCTGGCTGGCTGGCTGGCTGGCTGGCTGGCTGGCTGGCTGGCTGGCTGGCTGGCTGGCTGGCTGGCTGGCTGGCTGGCTGGCTGGCTGGCTGGCTGGCTGGCTGGCTGGCTGGCTGGCTGGCTGGCTGGCTGGCTGGCTGGCTGGCTGGCTGGCTGGCTGGCTGGCTGGCTGGCTGGCTGGCTGGCTGGCTGGCTGGCTGGCTGGCTGGCTGGCTGGCTGGCTGGCTGGCTGGCTGGCTGGCTGGCTGGCTGGCTGGCTGGCTGGCTGGCTGGCTGGCTGGCTGGCTGGCTGGCTGGCTGGCTGGCTGGCTGGCTGGCTGGCTGGCTGGCTGGCTGGCTGGCTGGCTGGCTGGCTGGCTGGCTGGCTGGCTGGCTGGCTGGCTGGCTGGCTGGCTGGCTGGCTGGCTGGCTGGCTGGCTGGCTGGCTGGCTGGCTGGCTGGCTGGCTGGCTGGCTGGCTGGCTGGCTGGCTGGCTGGCTGGCTGGCTGGCTGGCTGGCTGGCTGGCTGGCTGGCTGGCTGGCTGGCTGGCTGGCTGGCTGGCTGGCTGGCTGGCTGGCTGGCTGGCTGGCTGGCTGGCTGGCTGGCTGGCTGGCTGGCTGGCTGGCTGGCTGGCTGGCTGGCTGGCTGGCTGGCTGGCTGGCTGGCTGGCTGGCTGGCTGGCTGGCTGGCTGGCTGGCTGGCTGGCTGGCTGGCTGGCTGGCTGGCTGGCTGGCTGGCTGGCTGGCTGGCTGGCTGGCTGGCTGGCTGGCTGGCTGGCTGGCTGGCTGGCTGGCTGGCTGGCTGGCTGGCTGGCTGGCTGGCTGGCTGGCTGGCTGGCTGGCTGGCTGGCTGGCTGGCTGGCTGGCTGGCTGGCTGGCTGGCTGGCTGGCTGGCTGGCTGGCTGGCTGGCTGGCTGGCTGGCTGGCTGGCTGGCTGGCTGGCTGGCTGGCTGGCTGGCTGGCTGGCTGGCTGGCTGGCTGGCTGGCTGGCTGGCTGGCTGGCTGGCTGGCTGGCTGGCTGGCTGGCTGGCTGGCTGGCTGGCTGGCTGGCTGGCTGGCTGGCTGGCTGGCTGGCTGGCTGGCTGGCTGGCTGGCTGGCTGGCTGGCTGGCTGGCTGGCTGGCTGGCTGGCTGGCTGGCTGGCTGGCTGGCTGGCTGGCTGGCTGGCTGGCTGGCTGGCTGGCTGGCTGGCTGGCTGGCTGGCTGGCTGGCTGGCTGGCTGGCTGGCTGGCTGGCTGGCTGGCTGGCTGGCTGGCTGGCTGGCTGGCTGGCTGGCTGGCTGGCTGGCTGGCTGGCTGGCTGGCTGGCTGGCTGGCTGGCTGGCTGGCTGGCTGGCTGGCTGGCTGGCTGGCTGGCTGGCTGGCTGGCTGGCTGGCTGGCTGGCTGGCTGGCTGGCTGGCTGGCTGGCTGGCTGGCTGGCTGGCTGGCTGGCTGGCTGGCTGGCTGGCTGGCTGGCTGGCTGGCTGGCTGGCTGGCTGGCTGGCTGGCTGGCTGGCTGGCTGGCTGGCTGGCTGGCTGGCTGGCTGGCTGGCTGGCTGGCTGGCTGGCTGGCTGGCTGGCTGGCTGGCTGGCTGGCTGGCTGGCTGGCTGGCTGGCTGGCTGGCTGGCTGGCTGGCTGGCTGGCTGGCTGGCTGGCTGGCTGGCTGGCTGGCTGGCTGGCTGGCTGGCTGGCTGGCTGGCTGGCTGGCTGGCTGGCTGGCTGGCTGGCTGGCTGGCTGGCTGGCTGGCTGGCTGGCTGGCTGGCTGGCTGGCTGGCTGGCTGGCTGGCTGGCTGGCTGGCTGGCTGGCTGGCTGGCTGGCTGGCTGGCTGGCTGGCTGGCTGGCTGGCTGGCTGGCTGGCTGGCTGGCTGGCTGGCTGGCTGGCTGGCTGGCTGGCTGGCTGGCTGGCTGGCTGGCTGGCTGGCTGGCTGGCTGGCTGGCTGGCTGGCTGGCTGGCTGGCTGGCTGGCTGGCTGGCTGGCTGGCTGGCTGGCTGGCTGGCTGGCTGGCTGGCTGGCTGGCTGGCTGGCTGGCTGGCTGGCTGGCTGGCTGGCTGGCTGGCTGGCTGGCTGGCTGGCTGGCTGGCTGGCTGGCTGGCTGGCTGGCTGGCTGGCTGGCTGGCTGGCTGGCTGGCTGGCTGGCTGGCTGGCTGGCTGGCTGGCTGGCTGGCTGGCTGGCTGGCTGGCTGGCTGGCTGGCTGGCTGGCTGGCTGGCTGGCTGGCTGGCTGGCTGGCTGGCTGGCTGGCTGGCTGGCTGGCTGGCTGGCTGGCTGGCTGGCTGGCTGGCTGGCTGGCTGGCTGGCTGGCTGGCTGGCTGGCTGGCTGGCTGGCTGGCTGGCTGGCTGGCTGGCTGGCTGGCTGGCTGGCTGGCTGGCTGGCTGGCTGGCTGGCTGGCTGGCTGGCTGGCTGGCTGGCTGGCTGGCTGGCTGGCTGGCTGGCTGGCTGGCTGGCTGGCTGGCTGGCTGGCTGGCTGGCTGGCTGGCTGGCTGGCTGGCTGGCTGGCTGGCTGGCTGGCTGGCTGGCTGGCTGGCTGGCTGGCTGGCTGGCTGGCTGGCTGGCTGGCTGGCTGGCTGGCTGGCTGGCTGGCTGGCTGGCTGGCTGGCTGGCTGGCTGGCTGGCTGGCTGGCTGGCTGGCTGGCTGGCTGGCTGGCTGGCTGGCTGGCTGGCTGGCTGGCTGGCTGGCTGGCTGGCTGGCTGGCTGGCTGGCTGGCTGGCTGGCTGGCTGGCTGGCTGGCTGGCTGGCTGGCTGGCTGGCTGGCTGGCTGGCTGGCTGGCTGGCTGGCTGGCTGGCTGGCTGGCTGGCTGGCTGGCTGGCTGGCTGGCTGGCTGGCTGGCTGGCTGGCTGGCTGGCTGGCTGGCTGGCTGGCTGGCTGGCTGGCTGGCTGGCTGGCTGGCTGGCTGGCTGGCTGGCTGGCTGGCTGGCTGGCTGGCTGGCTGGCTGGCTGGCTGGCTGGCTGGCTGGCTGGCTGGCTGGCTGGCTGGCTGGCTGGCTGGCTGGCTGGCTGGCTGGCTGGCTGGCTGGCTGGCTGGCTGGCTGGCTGGCTGGCTGGCTGGCTGGCTGGCTGGCTGGCTGGCTGGCTGGCTGGCTGGCTGGCTGGCTGGCTGGCTGGCTGGCTGGCTGGCTGGCTGGCTGGCTGGCTGGCTGGCTGGCTGGCTGGCTGGCTGGCTGGCTGGCTGGCTGGCTGGCTGGCTGGCTGGCTGGCTGGCTGGCTGGCTGGCTGGCTGGCTGGCTGGCTGGCTGGCTGGCTGGCTGGCTGGCTGGCTGGCTGGCTGGCTGGCTGGCTGGCTGGCTGGCTGGCTGGCTGGCTGGCTGGCTGGCTGGCTGGCTGGCTGGCTGGCTGGCTGGCTGGCTGGCTGGCTGGCTGGCTGGCTGGCTGGCTGGCTGGCTGGCTGGCTGGCTGGCTGGCTGGCTGGCTGGCTGGCTGGCTGGCTGGCTGGCTGGCTGGCTGGCTGGCTGGCTGGCTGGCTGGCTGGCTGGCTGGCTGGCTGGCTGGCTGGCTGGCTGGCTGGCTGGCTGGCTGGCTGGCTGGCTGGCTGGCTGGCTGGCTGGCTGGCTGGCTGGCTGGCTGGCTGGCTGGCTGGCTGGCTGGCTGGCTGGCTGGCTGGCTGGCTGGCTGGCTGGCTGGCTGGCTGGCTGGCTGGCTGGCTGGCTGGCTGGCTGGCTGGCTGGCTGGCTGGCTGGCTGGCTGGCTGGCTGGCTGGCTGGCTGGCTGGCTGGCTGGCTGGCTGGCTGGCTGGCTGGCTGGCTGGCTGGCTGGCTGGCTGGCTGGCTGGCTGGCTGGCTGGCTGGCTGGCTGGCTGGCTGGCTGGCTGGCTGGCTGGCTGGCTGGCTGGCTGGCTGGCTGGCTGGCTGGCTGGCTGGCTGGCTGGCTGGCTGGCTGGCTGGCTGGCTGGCTGGCTGGCTGGCTGGCTGGCTGGCTGGCTGGCTGGCTGGCTGGCTGGCTGGCTGGCTGGCTGGCTGGCTGGCTGGCTGGCTGGCTGGCTGGCTGGCTGGCTGGCTGGCTGGCTGGCTGGCTGGCTGGCTGGCTGGCTGGCTGGCTGGCTGGCTGGCTGGCTGGCTGGCTGGCTGGCTGGCTGGCTGGCTGGCTGGCTGGCTGGCTGGCTGGCTGGCTGGCTGGCTGGCTGGCTGGCTGGCTGGCTGGCTGGCTGGCTGGCTGGCTGGCTGGCTGGCTGGCTGGCTGGCTGGCTGGCTGGCTGGCTGGCTGGCTGGCTGGCTGGCTGGCTGGCTGGCTGGCTGGCTGGCTGGCTGGCTGGCTGGCTGGCTGGCTGGCTGGCTGGCTGGCTGGCTGGCTGGCTGGCTGGCTGGCTGGCTGGCTGGCTGGCTGGCTGGCTGGCTGGCTGGCTGGCTGGCTGGCTGGCTGGCTGGCTGGCTGGCTGGCTGGCTGGCTGGCTGGCTGGCTGGCTGGCTGGCTGGCTGGCTGGCTGGCTGGCTGGCTGGCTGGCTGGCTGGCTGGCTGGCTGGCTGGCTGGCTGGCTGGCTGGCTGGCTGGCTGGCTGGCTGGCTGGCTGGCTGGCTGGCTGGCTGGCTGGCTGGCTGGCTGGCTGGCTGGCTGGCTGGCTGGCTGGCTGGCTGGCTGGCTGGCTGGCTGGCTGGCTGGCTGGCTGGCTGGCTGGCTGGCTGGCTGGCTGGCTGGCTGGCTGGCTGGCTGGCTGGCTGGCTGGCTGGCTGGCTGGCTGGCTGGCTGGCTGGCTGGCTGGCTGGCTGGCTGGCTGGCTGGCTGGCTGGCTGGCTGGCTGGCTGGCTGGCTGGCTGGCTGGCTGGCTGGCTGGCTGGCTGGCTGGCTGGCTGGCTGGCTGGCTGGCTGGCTGGCTGGCTGGCTGGCTGGCTGGCTGGCTGGCTGGCTGGCTGGCTGGCTGGCTGGCTGGCTGGCTGGCTGGCTGGCTGGCTGGCTGGCTGGCTGGCTGGCTGGCTGGCTGGCTGGCTGGCTGGCTGGCTGGCTGGCTGGCTGGCTGGCTGGCTGGCTGGCTGGCTGGCTGGCTGGCTGGCTGGCTGGCTGGCTGGCTGGCTGGCTGGCTGGCTGGCTGGCTGGCTGGCTGGCTGGCTGGCTGGCTGGCTGGCTGGCTGGCTGGCTGGCTGGCTGGCTGGCTGGCTGGCTGGCTGGCTGGCTGGCTGGCTGGCTGGCTGGCTGGCTGGCTGGCTGGCTGGCTGGCTGGCTGGCTGGCTGGCTGGCTGGCTGGCTGGCTGGCTGGCTGGCTGGCTGGCTGGCTGGCTGGCTGGCTGGCTGGCTGGCTGGCTGGCTGGCTGGCTGGCTGGCTGGCTGGCTGGCTGGCTGGCTGGCTGGCTGGCTGGCTGGCTGGCTGGCTGGCTGGCTGGCTGGCTGGCTGGCTGGCTGGCTGGCTGGCTGGCTGGCTGGCTGGCTGGCTGGCTGGCTGGCTGGCTGGCTGGCTGGCTGGCTGGCTGGCTGGCTGGCTGGCTGGCTGGCTGGCTGGCTGGCTGGCTGGCTGGCTGGCTGGCTGGCTGGCTGGCTGGCTGGCTGGCTGGCTGGCTGGCTGGCTGGCTGGCTGGCTGGCTGGCTGGCTGGCTGGCTGGCTGGCTGGCTGGCTGGCTGGCTGGCTGGCTGGCTGGCTGGCTGGCTGGCTGGCTGGCTGGCTGGCTGGCTGGCTGGCTGGCTGGCTGGCTGGCTGGCTGGCTGGCTGGCTGGCTGGCTGGCTGGCTGGCTGGCTGGCTGGCTGGCTGGCTGGCTGGCTGGCTGGCTGGCTGGCTGGCTGGCTGGCTGGCTGGCTGGCTGGCTGGCTGGCTGGCTGGCTGGCTGGCTGGCTGGCTGGCTGGCTGGCTGGCTGGCTGGCTGGCTGGCTGGCTGGCTGGCTGGCTGGCTGGCTGGCTGGCTGGCTGGCTGGCTGGCTGGCTGGCTGGCTGGCTGGCTGGCTGGCTGGCTGGCTGGCTGGCTGGCTGGCTGGCTGGCTGGCTGGCTGGCTGGCTGGCTGGCTGGCTGGCTGGCTGGCTGGCTGGCTGGCTGGCTGGCTGGCTGGCTGGCTGGCTGGCTGGCTGGCTGGCTGGCTGGCTGGCTGGCTGGCTGGCTGGCTGGCTGGCTGGCTGGCTGGCTGGCTGGCTGGCTGGCTGGCTGGCTGGCTGGCTGGCTGGCTGGCTGGCTGGCTGGCTGGCTGGCTGGCTGGCTGGCTGGCTGGCTGGCTGGCTGGCTGGCTGGCTGGCTGGCTGGCTGGCTGGCTGGCTGGCTGGCTGGCTGGCTGGCTGGCTGGCTGGCTGGCTGGCTGGCTGGCTGGCTGGCTGGCTGGCTGGCTGGCTGGCTGGCTGGCTGGCTGGCTGGCTGGCTGGCTGGCTGGCTGGCTGGCTGGCTGGCTGGCTGGCTGGCTGGCTGGCTGGCTGGCTGGCTGGCTGGCTGGCTGGCTGGCTGGCTGGCTGGCTGGCTGGCTGGCTGGCTGGCTGGCTGGCTGGCTGGCTGGCTGGCTGGCTGGCTGGCTGGCTGGCTGGCTGGCTGGCTGGCTGGCTGGCTGGCTGGCTGGCTGGCTGGCTGGCTGGCTGGCTGGCTGGCTGGCTGGCTGGCTGGCTGGCTGGCTGGCTGGCTGGCTGGCTGGCTGGCTGGCTGGCTGGCTGGCTGGCTGGCTGGCTGGCTGGCTGGCTGGCTGGCTGGCTGGCTGGCTGGCTGGCTGGCTGGCTGGCTGGCTGGCTGGCTGGCTGGCTGGCTGGCTGGCTGGCTGGCTGGCTGGCTGGCTGGCTGGCTGGCTGGCTGGCTGGCTGGCTGGCTGGCTGGCTGGCTGGCTGGCTGGCTGGCTGGCTGGCTGGCTGGCTGGCTGGCTGGCTGGCTGGCTGGCTGGCTGGCTGGCTGGCTGGCTGGCTGGCTGGCTGGCTGGCTGGCTGGCTGGCTGGCTGGCTGGCTGGCTGGCTGGCTGGCTGGCTGGCTGGCTGGCTGGCTGGCTGGCTGGCTGGCTGGCTGGCTGGCTGGCTGGCTGGCTGGCTGGCTGGCTGGCTGGCTGGCTGGCTGGCTGGCTGGCTGGCTGGCTGGCTGGCTGGCTGGCTGGCTGGCTGGCTGGCTGGCTGGCTGGCTGGCTGGCTGGCTGGCTGGCTGGCTGGCTGGCTGGCTGGCTGGCTGGCTGGCTGGCTGGCTGGCTGGCTGGCTGGCTGGCTGGCTGGCTGGCTGGCTGGCTGGCTGGCTGGCTGGCTGGCTGGCTGGCTGGCTGGCTGGCTGGCTGGCTGGCTGGCTGGCTGGCTGGCTGGCTGGCTGGCTGGCTGGCTGGCTGGCTGGCTGGCTGGCTGGCTGGCTGGCTGGCTGGCTGGCTGGCTGGCTGGCTGGCTGGCTGGCTGGCTGGCTGGCTGGCTGGCTGGCTGGCTGGCTGGCTGGCTGGCTGGCTGGCTGGCTGGCTGGCTGGCTGGCTGGCTGGCTGGCTGGCTGGCTGGCTGGCTGGCTGGCTGGCTGGCTGGCTGGCTGGCTGGCTGGCTGGCTGGCTGGCTGGCTGGCTGGCTGGCTGGCTGGCTGGCTGGCTGGCTGGCTGGCTGGCTGGCTGGCTGGCTGGCTGGCTGGCTGGCTGGCTGGCTGGCTGGCTGGCTGGCTGGCTGGCTGGCTGGCTGGCTGGCTGGCTGGCTGGCTGGCTGGCTGGCTGGCTGGCTGGCTGGCTGGCTGGCTGGCTGGCTGGCTGGCTGGCTGGCTGGCTGGCTGGCTGGCTGGCTGGCTGGCTGGCTGGCTGGCTGGCTGGCTGGCTGGCTGGCTGGCTGGCTGGCTGGCTGGCTGGCTGGCTGGCTGGCTGGCTGGCTGGCTGGCTGGCTGGCTGGCTGGCTGGCTGGCTGGCTGGCTGGCTGGCTGGCTGGCTGGCTGGCTGGCTGGCTGGCTGGCTGGCTGGCTGGCTGGCTGGCTGGCTGGCTGGCTGGCTGGCTGGCTGGCTGGCTGGCTGGCTGGCTGGCTGGCTGGCTGGCTGGCTGGCTGGCTGGCTGGCTGGCTGGCTGGCTGGCTGGCTGGCTGGCTGGCTGGCTGGCTGGCTGGCTGGCTGGCTGGCTGGCTGGCTGGCTGGCTGGCTGGCTGGCTGGCTGGCTGGCTGGCTGGCTGGCTGGCTGGCTGGCTGGCTGGCTGGCTGGCTGGCTGGCTGGCTGGCTGGCTGGCTGGCTGGCTGGCTGGCTGGCTGGCTGGCTGGCTGGCTGGCTGGCTGGCTGGCTGGCTGGCTGGCTGGCTGGCTGGCTGGCTGGCTGGCTGGCTGGCTGGCTGGCTGGCTGGCTGGCTGGCTGGCTGGCTGGCTGGCTGGCTGGCTGGCTGGCTGGCTGGCTGGCTGGCTGGCTGGCTGGCTGGCTGGCTGGCTGGCTGGCTGGCTGGCTGGCTGGCTGGCTGGCTGGCTGGCTGGCTGGCTGGCTGGCTGGCTGGCTGGCTGGCTGGCTGGCTGGCTGGCTGGCTGGCTGGCTGGCTGGCTGGCTGGCTGGCTGGCTGGCTGGCTGGCTGGCTGGCTGGCTGGCTGGCTGGCTGGCTGGCTGGCTGGCTGGCTGGCTGGCTGGCTGGCTGGCTGGCTGGCTGGCTGGCTGGCTGGCTGGCTGGCTGGCTGGCTGGCTGGCTGGCTGGCTGGCTGGCTGGCTGGCTGGCTGGCTGGCTGGCTGGCTGGCTGGCTGGCTGGCTGGCTGGCTGGCTGGCTGGCTGGCTGGCTGGCTGGCTGGCTGGCTGGCTGGCTGGTATGTCTTCATTGTTGTTACAACTTTTATCTATTATTGCTAATGTGTCATCGATATAGCGTAGCCAAATACACAGTCCATTAATGCTATTTGTTATTTTACTATTTTCGAGATTATCCATGTAAATTTCGGCGAGTATTCCCGAGATGGGATCTCCCATGGCTAGACCTTCTTGTTTGTGTATCTTGTTGTTGAAAATGAAATAATTATTATGAAGAACGAAATTTAGCAATTTTAAGCATTCTTCTATTTCTAACAGACGTAAGGTGCTGTGTTTGGAAAGATTATTTCATATGATTTCTATAGTTTCCATAGCGGGAATGTTCGAGTACATGTGGGTAATGTTGAAAGAACACATTATGTGGTTAGGTTGTAAATTAAATTTATTTAAGGTTTCACATAGTTCTATTGAGTTTTTTATAGGGTGTTTGTTGTGGAATGTAAAATGTTTCTTGAGAAATTGCTGGAGGAATTGTGAAGTTTTGTACGTCGGACTGTTTCGGCTATTTATGATGGGTCGAATGGGAACGCCCTTTTTAAGTATTTTTGGCAATGATCTGACAGTGGGTAATTTGTTATTCATGTTGATGAGTTTTTGATATTCGTGTTTGTTAAATAAGAAAGGCGAGTTTTTTAGGAGTGTTTTCAGACTACGTTGAGTTTTTAAGGTAGGATCTTTAGAGATTATTGAGTAAGAATTGTCGTTAAAGAAATCCTCCATATTTTTGAATGTAGTCATGTTTATTCATTAGGACTACAGTATTGCCTTTGTCGGCTTTCGTTACTATAACATTATTGGTGTCCACCTTTTTTCTTAATTCATGGGTTTGCTTTAGTGAGGTGAAATGATTGATGTTAGAAACTTCTTTTACAAGAATGGGTAATTTCTTTTTTATCTTTCTTATTTTTATTGAGTAGGTTGAGTTAAAGTAAATTTCTTATATTATTAAAAATTAAGATTCTTTCAATACGGAGAAAATGATTTTCATTACTTGTAATGCGGTTCCTTGTCAAAATTCACGACGAAAGTTTATCTTGCAAAACCTAGCCCCGCCAATAGATTTAATAGAAATCCGAGTTAAGAAACGAGGTTCTAGCAATGCTGTAATGGCGTGCAGCATGGCCAAGCACAGGTCACATGAATTCGGCGCTCTGCTGGACCTGTCTCATTAGCCCAGTGAGACGAGGTAATGCCATAAAGCCGGTTGTGCGGATGCGTCGATGTTCGAGTCGTGTTTGCGCCAATTTTTTTCAGTTAATGTAGCAATTTGTATCCAATGTACACCTCCACTATGCAATACATTATATTCTGTCTTACTGTTACAGTTACCTTTAGTTAAACATTCAAACATAACAGACCAGGCTGAGTGGCTCAGACGATTGAGGCGCTGGCCTTCTGACCCCAACTTGGCACGTTCGATTCTGGCTCAGTCCGGTGGTATTTGAAGGTGCTCAAATACGTCAGCCTCATGTTGGTAGATTTACTGGCACGTAAAAGAACTCCTGCGGGACAAAATTCCGGCACCTCGGCGTCTCCGAAAACCGTAAAATAGTAGTTAGTGGGATATAAAGCAAATAACATTATTTAACAAACATAACGTGAACTTCTGACCGATGTAAACGACCACTTTGTTTCGTCCATGGCACAAATAAAGTCAATACATAGAACATACTAGTAGATACAGTAACAACGTCTCTATCCAATGCGGTACAAGGAAACACAATCCAGTACAGTAGGTAGGCTACACTGGATTGCCCATTATACTACGCATACTAATTTCATAGTGTTCATGTGACGTCCAGTCTTATCTTCACGGAGCCAGTACGTACACATACGAGCAACGTTCACTTTACAGCAGATGTTCAAAGCGACCACATTGCATTTACAAACACTTCGCCACTCGCTGGAGCATACTTTGCTGGACCCTACGCAACACACCTGCATCCACCATTGCCAGTGCAGCATGCTTAGATCTTGTACATCCATGGGTGGAGTACTATAAACATGTTCCTTTAAGTGTCCCCACAAATGAAAATCTAGTGGATTAAGGTCTGAGGAACATGGAGGCCAGAACATCAGACCTCCACGACCAATCCATTTCCCTGGCAACGTTTCATTTAACCAGTTATGCACAGTAATTCCAAAGTGTGGCGGTGCACCATCGTGCTGAAACCATAGCTGTCGCCGAACACCAAGTGGAATGTTTTCTAAAGCATCAGCCAAAGTATTGCCCAGAAACGTACGATAGCGGGTCGCATTCAACTTGTCCGGCAATAGGTAAGATCCTAAAAGCACTCCTCCCACGATTCCAGCCTACAGGTTTATGCCAAAGCATGCCTGCAAGCCACGTTCACAGGAGACATGTGGGTTGTGGTCACATCAATAATGGCTGTTGTGATGGTTGAAAATACCTTCCCGAGTGAAGCTACATTTGTCAGTCCATATCGCATTTATAAAATGTTCGTTATCTTCAACTTGTTGCAAAAGCTATTCACGGAACTGTACTCGTTGAATGCGGTCTTCTGGCCGCTGGTGTTGAGTTAACGTGTAATGATATGGATGAAGTTTTTCGTTGTGCAACACGTCAACAACCAGTGTGCGAGATACCTGGAACTGCCTTGCAATATCACGGGTACTTCGCCGAGGTGATTGATGAATGGCTTCAAGAATGTTGTCCTCTGTGGAGTATGTCTAGTCCTTGGACGATCTCTGTCCACTACTTGCGGACGAAGTTTACCGGTTTCCCGCAGGCGTTGCTCAAGGCGACGAGAAACATTCTTATCGGGATGGCGCCTTTGAGGGTACCGTGCTGCATACTCACGAGCAGCAGCAAAAGCTTGGTTATCAGATGCACCCAACACTAAAAGCATATTGACGTATTCGCTGTTTGTGTACTCCATCAGGAAGCTGCCCTACATGCACTTGACAGGACCAGTTATGGTTGTGCACTGAGTGGTTAGTCAACTCATGCATTCAGTTGAATGGATCAAAATTGTTGTGTGTTCGACAATTGTCATGTGACAACAGGATGTCATGCTTAGAAACGCAGTTACACGACGGGAACTAAGGAGCTGACGTTACACACACAAAAGAAAAAACAACCTGACTTAGATTCGAGCAGTAGCTCCATGGTGCATGTGGGTTGATAACCCAGCAGTCTACTCAGTGAGCTGCGACGGCGGGTACGGTAGAGCGGGATGATGCACGTTTCTGTATTACATTCCGATGCCCTGCAGGATGTGACAGTGTTACCAGCTTCTTGTTTTCGACTTGTTTTCCAACAGCACCAGATCCGATTTGACTACAGAAATTTTTGTCTTGCATTGGGATGAGGAATTACATGCTGACCTAGAAGTGCGGCATTTTTTATTCACCCTGTATATGAGATACAAGATGGCAATGTTAATTCGTTTTAAGAAATTCGAATGGAATATTTTGTTATGTGGTCTTCACAGAATGATTTGGAGGCTTAGTGCAGCCACAAAAATATAATTAAATGGAATTTTGGAAAAATTTCACATAACAGGTCTCCAGACATCAATAACTGTTGGAATCAGGAAGCGAAGTGTCCACTTGTGCAACTCACATCACTCCCTTGCTCCTCCCAAGTATGTGAAAAAACACACACAAAAATTAGTGCTTTCAACTGTATGATTGTCCTCAACACCTTACTCTCGGCATAGAAACACTGTGCCAGTTACCAACATTGCAGCAAGAAAGGTGCCGTACACTGAGAATATTGGTGCTTTGAGATAGAGAGAGCAGGTGTTTTCTTTGCATCTTTCTAATGTGTTAAGAGAGTTCTTCATTTCTGGTATGGAAAACTGCTTTTGTTGATGTCAGTTATTTGACTCTTGAATCTACTTAGTGGTTTGAAAATGAAGATTGTGTTATATCTGAATTCTTGGATTTATTTGCTGTGCTTTGGCTTGGCATTTTGACTTGTTTTGAGGAATGTATACATCTGCACTATTTGATGGCATTCAGAACAAATAACATAACTCATTCAACCCAGAAATGAATATCCAACATACAGATATGAATAACTCGCCTGTTATTCACAAACTATTCATTCACTGCTATTTTCATAGTTGGACTCTTTCCATCCGTCCTGTTATTTTCCTCTCTGCTCACCGTAAGCTCACTGCTGCTTTTTAAGTTCAGCAGAGTGATAAGTTTCAATTGTCTGACTCATTGGCTGAATGGTCAGTATTGTGGCCTTCAGGTCAGAGGGTCCGGGGTTCGATTACCGGCCGGGTTGGGAATTTGAATCGCTTCTGATTAATTCTTCTGGCCCGGGGACTGAGTGTTTGTGTTTGTCCCAACACTTTTCTCTTATACTCAGACTACACACTACATTACCAACCACCACAGACACACACGATAGTGATAACATCCCTCCATATAGGGTTGGCGTCAGGAAGGACATCCAGCCATAAAACAGGGCCAAATCCACATGTGCAACACAGTTCGAACCCACAACCCCACAGGTGTGGGAAAAGTGGTAGCAAAAGAAGAAGAGTGTGTTAAGTTTCATTTACTTTATTCATTATCGTATTGACTTTGTCAATCAAACATGTCTGATAGTGTCCTTAACTCTTAAAAATGGACGGTTTAGATTATGTAACACTAACATGGACGAGAGGTCTCGGTGACTGCTTAATATTAGTATTATTTTGGAGGATAAAATATTAACAAAAGAGTCAAAACACCATTGCACCACAGCCTTGATGGGCCTTGGACTACCAAGCGACTACTGCTCAGTTCAAAGGCTTGCAAATTAAGATATGACATGTGGTCAGTGCAATGACTCCTCTTGGTCATTTTATCTTTCTAGACTGGCTTTCTCACCATGTTGACTGATCGTGCACAGGCTGAGTGGACCTCAAACTATCCCCCAGATCTAGGTGAAAAATACCTGTCCTGACACGGGAGCAAACCTGGAACCTTAGTGTAAGCGGCAGGCTCGCTATCCCTAGACCGCAGGTCCAACAAAGGAGTCAAAGTAAATTTTCAGTTTAAAAACTTTTTGTTAAACTCAGAATGTACATTTTCCTCACTTCCTCACTTCCTCTTCCTCGGCTTCTGTCTTGGTATTGATAATAAGATCCCTTCCTATTTCATTCATTGTCTTTCTCTTCCACATCACTTACATCTTCTTCAAACCACTCTGTTTTATGTCTTCAAAATTCACAAATTTGGCCAAGTGTTGATATACCTCATATGACTCATTGTTACACAGCATTGCTGACTGCTACAAACCACTTGGACCACTATAAAATGTAACTGACTATCCTTACAGCCACAGAGACACTAATGGCTGCAAGATGAACATGGGGGACACTTGATTAAGCTAGGAAAGTGTTGTGGGGAAAAGAACTAGTTTATATTTCTGCCACAGTCACACAGACTACATGTCCATTGTTAAGGGTTAATGTAATTTACCAGATGTATGCATAAGTTTTTGCCGGATTTTGTGGTAAAGAAAACACGTAATTTTCAAGGGAAATTCATTTTTTGTTCATTCAAAATATTGGCCATTGGCTTCTACATTCTTCTCCCATCTTTCAGGTAAGTTATGAATACCATGCCAGAAAAACTGCTTGTCTTTTGCAGCAAACCATTCGTCAAGCCATTTTCCAATTTCCTCGAAAATGCTGAAGTACTGCTCCTCGAACGTGTGCCCCATTGATGCGAAGAGGTGATAGTCAGATGGCACCAGTCGGGGGAGTAAGGCGGGTGCAGAAGGATGTCCCATCCAAGTGATTTCAAGGTGTTTTTCACTGGTTTTGCTGTGGGAGATGGTGCATTGTCATGTAACAAAATCACTTTGCCATATCTTCTGCCCCATTCTGGTTGTCTTTCGATCAATGCGTGATTTAAATTAATCATTTGTTGGCAATAGCGTTATCCATGAATGGTTTTGCCAGGCTTCAAGTGTTCATAATACACAATACCACTCTGGTCCCACCAGGCACAAAGCATGGCCTTCTTGCCGAAGCAATTTGACCTTGGTGTTGAACGACCGGCTTTGCTAGGTGACAGCCATGATTTTCTCAGCTTCGGGTTTTCAAAATAAATCCATTTTTCATCACCCATCACAATTCGGCATAG
This sequence comes from Anabrus simplex, assembly GCF_040414725.1. Lineage (NCBI taxonomy): Eukaryota > Metazoa > Arthropoda > Insecta > Orthoptera > Tettigoniidae > Anabrus > Anabrus simplex. The sequence continues at coordinate 158,566,019 of NC_090267.1, forward strand.
AAATGATTCTCTTTTGTGGCAATGAAGTAGTATTTCACAAGTGACTTTGCGATTTTCCATTTACCATTCATTCAAATCATGTGGGACCCATTTACAGAGTCTATTGATCTTCCCCATTGCTCATAAACATCTGCTGATTGTTTCTTGTCACACATTTAATGCTTGTGCCAATTGCTGTTCAGTTTGAGTTGGGTCATCATCCAATAACGCCTGCAATTGCTTGTCTTCGGACTTTTGCGGTTTACCAGAGCGCGCACTGTCTTTCACATTGAAATCAGCATGTTTAAATTGTCGAAACCATGTCTCGCATGTTCTGACTGATGGAGCGTGTTCACCATATGTTTCTACTAGCAAACGTTGACTTTCCACAGCCTTTTTCTTTTGATTAAATAAGAAAAGCAATGTGTGCCACAAATGTTCTTTTTCAGGCACAAACGTCAACATGATCACTGAATGATACAACACACACTAGTGTTTGAAGGACTCAACTTGTGTGTGTTGATAGGTTAATGTCAGATGAACAAACTGATATATGTGTCAAATTCATACCCTGTGTACTGTTTGCTGGCACCATCTTTTAGTGAAATCTGAAAAGACTTATGCATGCACCTGGTATACGGATAAAGCTTGGTATTTTGTGATATTAGTACAACTGAAAGAAAAATGTTATGCACAGTCAAATATGTTTATTTATTTTCTGCCACAGATGATGGACGAGCTTGATTGTCATCAGCATGGCAGCTCTGTAAACCACTACAGAAGCAAGGTGATATGTCTGCTCTTAAGGACTGGCTGATAGAAATTTACAGTAATATGGCCATGTTAAACTATCCATATCCAACAAATTATCTGGCTCCTCTCCCTGCAAAGCCCATAAAGGTAAATAGTTCAATGTTTTTAGATTATCTATACAAAAGTAGCTGCCCACTGCTGCAAGTTCTGTAATCTTGTATCTATACCACCTGCCATTATTGCTATTATTGACATCATGGCGCCCAATACCAGCAATGTTATGTGCAGTTCCTGCAAAGTGTCGCTCAAGGAGAACGAGAATTATGTACAGTGTGACGGAAAGTGTAGTGAAACGTTCCATTTAAACTGTGCACGTGTTTCAAATGCTGTTTTTAAGGCAATGCTGTCAAATCCGGGAGAAATTTTGTGGCATTGTAAACAATGCAAACATAACCCAACTTCGTGTAAACCGTTTTCAATCTCTTTTCAGCAGAATAAAGTCAAAGCGGACAATACAAGCCTATGTGATGCTGTGAACAATATGCAGCAAATCCTGAAAGATGTCTGCAGCTCACTGGAGTTTCAGTCCAGAAAATTTGATGAACTGCTACAGCAAAACAGTGAACTTAAAAAGTGCATAGACCATTTAACCAACGAAGTGAACAACAGCAAGGCTGAAAATAGTGCTCTCAAAGAACAAAATAATCATTTGAAGGATCAAATCAATGATCTTGAACAGTATTCTAAGAATTATAATTTAGAAATCGCCGGCATACCAGTCTCTAAGGATGAGAATGTGTATGAGATCGTATCTCAAGTTGCAGGTGCAGTTGGAGTGGAAATTCAACCTGAACGGGACATTGAATATTGCCATCGACTCCCAGCGGCTACAGATAAGGATGGAAGGAAGAAGATTCCTCTCATAATTGCAAAATTCTATTCGCGTAAAACGAAAAACATGATCATGGACAAGAAAAGAAAACATGGGAAACTTCTCTGTGCAGATATTAAAGTCAGTGGGGACACAACTGTATATCTAAATGAACACCTAACAAAACAGAACCAAAATCTATATTGGCTAGCCAGAAGTATGAAGCACTCCATGAACTACAAATTCGCTTGGACCAAGAATGGGAAGATCTTCATGAGGAAAAATGACGACAGCCCCATACTGCAAATCAAGACTGCAGCTGACTTACCAGCAGCTCCTACGAAGCTGAGAGACTGAGGATTCAAGTTAGGGTATGTATACCTGAGCCAAGTGATTCATAAATATACTTACATTGAAGTTCTCTCTCGAAGTGTGCACCAAGCAATTACAAATAGTAATACTACACATTAGGCTATGGATATGAAATCAGATCATGAGTTAGGGATTACCTTACAAGATGATAACACCACAGGCATTGTAAACACCCCTCAAGACTTCAACAAATTAATCCACTATATTGCAGGAATGAGAATTATGCACCTGAATATAAGTGGCATGATAACAAATTTTGATAGCCTGCTAGTTATGTTAAATCAACTGGACCATAAACCAGACATTATAATATTATCTGAAACCCAACTCATTAGGGATATACCCTTCTCTATTTTAGGATATAATGAGTACTTTATACCCACACAAAATTCTACACATGACAGTCTAAAAATATACACACATGTAACCATACAAAATGTTGCAATATCTGCAGTGAAAACCCTAAAAGCAGCCAATGGTAGCCTACTCAACTTACAATATAATAAAGAAAGCTATTTGATACTTGCTATATACAGATCACCCTCCACAAGCCCAAAGATATTCATAGAAGAACTAGGAAATACACTTCAGCAGCTACCTGCAGCCACACATTATATAATAATAGGAGATATTAACATAGACATTTTAAACCCAACTGGTCAGTATGCTCAAAAAATTAAAAATGAATACATAAACACCTTAAGTGCTAATGGTTTCATTTCATATATCAACTCTGCAACAAGGATAACCCCAAAATCTAGAACATGTATAGATCACATACATGTTAAATCGCATAGAAATAACAATTTTGAGTCATATGTTCTACATACTAGTATCACAGATCACAGTCCTATTTTTCTGATACATAAACAAACCCAGAAACATCAAATACCACAAAAGGAAGGAAAAATAATGAACAATGCCAGAATAGATTATGAAGCTTTAAATAAAGCCTTAAAAAAGGAAAATTGGGAATCTGTCCTGAATGAACATGATGTCAACAAAGCGACCAGTAGTTTTATGCAGCTATTAACTCAACATATCTCTGAACACTCTACTAACACAAGACATGTAAGATCAAAATTCAGAAAGATAACACCATGGATCACAACTGGAATCCTAACTTCCATTAGAATAAGGGACAAATTACACCAGACAATTGTAAAGCAAAAGATGAGGTCCTCTAATAATGTCGAGATCACAAACACTATTAAGAAACATAAAACATACCGAAACTGGATAAACAGGCTCATTAAAGTAGCAAAACAGAAGTACTATTCTAATAAAATTATGTCAAGCTCAAACAATACTAAAATCCTATGGAAAAACATAAATGATATAACATGTAGAAAGGAGAAAAGAAATGCAGATATAGACAGCATAAATCTTACAGACTCACAAGAAACAACCCAACCAACTATCATTGCAGACAAATTTGTAGATTATTTCAGTGGTGTAGGTTTAGAACTTGCTGACAAAATAATGAATAGCAGCGAAGAACCTAATGACACATGTACATATGATATTCATGCAATACCTCAACCACAATCAATGTTTTTTCTTCCCATAACAGAAACAGAATTAATGAATTACATAGCTGCACTAAAAGATGACTCAGCCAATGGCTATGACAATATCTCAAGTAAAACACTTAAAACAATTAGTTCACATATTCTACACCCTCTGCAATATATTTTTAATCTTTCACTAATGAAAGGACAATTTCCAGACCCATTCAAAATTGCTATCATAGTCCCAATCCATAAATCAGGCGATAAGAGAGAACTAAACAATTATCGCCCAATTTCTCTCACAACCCACATTTCAAAATTACTAGAGAAATGCATTAAAACCAGATTACTTAATTACCTGAATAAGTATAACATATTGTCTCCAAATCAGTTTGGTTTTAGACCAAAAATTAGTGCTCAAGATGCAATATTCTCCTTAACTGATTATTTGTATAAAACCATTGATAACTCCAAAAGGACAATTTCTATATTTTTGGATTTAACAAAGGCATTTGATACCGTAGATCACAATATACTCCTTAGAAAACTTGAAAAAGTAGGCATTCGTGGAATTCCTCAAAATCTAATTAAAAGTTTTCTTTCTAACAGAATACAAAAGGTAAGAATCAAGGATACTCTAAGTAAAAGTGCTCAAGTAAAAATCGGAGTACCCCAAGGAACAGTATTAGGACCAATTCTTTTTCTGTTATATATCAATGATCTGTGTGAGCTAAACTGTAATGCAAAAATTAACTCATATGCTGATGACACGGTAGTCACAGTCACGGGTGAAACTTGGGAGGACACCTTCAACAGAGCTCAAGAAACCCTAGTCATAGTTCAGAAATGGCTAAACAACCACCTACTTACTTTAAATGAAAATAAAACAAAATTCCTCTGCTTCTCACATAATAAAACAATGCAACCCTCAGACAATCTAACACTAAAACTCCACATACCAACTTGCAAAAATACTGAAAGCTGCAACTGTTATACTTTACAGAAATCAATACATGTTTCATACCTAGGGATAATTATAGATAGTTATCTGAAATGGAATTTTCATGCATCAAATTTGATCATTAAACTTCAGAAACTTATTTATATATTTTACAGAATTAGAAATGTTCTTTCAACAAAAGCCTTGAAGTCTGTATACTTTGCCTTAGTTCAATCACAACTGCAATATGGAATTAACAGTTGGGGTGGAATACTTGATTCACACTTGGCTCAGGTAAATACATGCCAGAACTACATACTGAAAGTCATGTACAAAAAGCCAGTGATGTTTCCAACATACGAACTGTTCCAGCAAAGCATGGTACTTAACATACGGCAGCTATTTGTGCAGTCAGTGACCCTATACATGCATAAAAATTTAAAGCTCTTCTGCAAAGAACACAAGCCAAAAATTTGCACTAGGTTGCAAGACAGAACTGGAGTAAGTATACCACGCCGGAACACTTTACTTGGACAAAGAAATCTAAGTTGTCTAGGACCACGGATATACAATGCATTACCTGTGGACGTGATCAGTGGCAATCAGAATACATTGAAGAAAAGGCTATTCACATGGCTCATTAACAATTATTACAAAGTAGATCAACTTATAAATTTCCATTATAATATTTAAATCAACGAGCACACTATTCCTCTCTACTAAGAAACCAACCTTCTCCTTAACCCATGCCCCTCCTTTCCAGCTTCTTGTTTAGGCCTATTACACCAAATACAGAAAAACAGTTCATAAAATTACTCTAATTTAATATCACCAAAATGTTAATGGAGTAAATGATATTCACTAGATGCCATGATGTACATAATCTAGCTATTGTATTTTTGAAGCCCACACACAAGTTTACCTTATGTGGGATTCACATTGTATCTTATACTACCTTTGTATGTATATGTAAGATACTGATTGTGAATAAAAATGTATGTAAATGTAAAAAATTTGAAATATAAATAATTTTGATTGCTGTTGAGATTTTCATGTCAACCACATGCTTTTGGTAGAGTATCTGGCAACCATTTTAAACAGCTATTTTATTATTTAAGCATGAGTAACTCATGCAGTTACATTACTGACCTCCTGTGCAGCGAAACAGGGTGGCCTAGGGAGCGCTGTTAAGGGAACAGGGAACTGGAATTCAAGTAGGGATGACATAAAACTGATAATGCTCAACTGTAGAAGCACTGTAAAAAAAGGAATCAAATTAATTTAATAGATATATACTTACCAGATATTGTAATAGGAGTTGAATCATGGCTGAGAACTGATATAATGGATGCAGAAATTTTCTCACAGAACTGGAGGGTGTATCATAGAGATAGGATAGGAATGGTAGGAGGGGGGAGTATTCATTCTCTTGAAAGAAGAATTTGTAAGCTACGAAAAAGTTAAAGATGACAAGCACAAAATTGTAGGGGTAAGGCTCATTTCTAAAGATAATAGGCAACTTGATGTCTTTGGAGTGTCCAGACCAGGAAAGGGTAGCACAAATGCTGATTCAGAATTATTTGATAAGATAATCAGCTATGTGGGAAACGATAAGGAAAGGAACGTGATCGTAGCGGGTGATCTCAATTTACCAGATGTCAATTGGGAAGGTAATGCGAACGACAGGAAGCATGAACAACACATGGCAAATAAGTTAATATGGGAAGGGCACCTGATTCAGAAAGTGATGGAACCAACTAGAGGGAAGACTATTCTGGAGGATAGGAATGGTAGGAGGGGGAGTATTCATTCTCTTGAAAGAAGAATTTGTAAGCTACGAAAAAGTTAAAGATGACAAGCACATAATTGTAGGGGTAAGGCTCATTTCTAAAGATAATAGGCAACTTGATGTCTTTGGAGTGTCCAGACCAGGAAAGGGTAGCGCAAATGCTGATTCAGAATTATTTGATAAGATAATCAGCTATGTGGGAAACGATAAGGAAAGGAATGTGATCGTAGCGGGTGATCTCAATTTACCAGATGTCAATTGGGAAGGTAATGCGAACGACAGGAAGCATGAACAACAAATGGCAAATAAGTTAATATGGGAAGGGCACCTGATTCAGAAAGTGATGGAACCAACTAGAGGGAAGAATATTCTGGATGTGGTGCTGGTAAAGCCAGATGAGCTCTATAGAAAAATCGAAGTAATAGATGGTATTAGTGATCACAAAGCTGTTTTTGTGGTAATTAAAAACAAATGGAAAGAAAGGAAGGTCTTCACAGTAGGACTGTTAGGCAGTACCATATGGCTGATAAAACAGGCATGAGGGAGTTTTTAATGTAACTATGATCGGTGGAAAACGATAAATAAAAATGTAAACAGACTCTGGGGTGGGTTTAAAGCAATTGTTGAGGAATGTGAAAATAGGTTTGTACCTACAAAGGTGGTAAGGAATGGTAAAGATCCACTATATTATAACAGGGAAGTAAAGAGACTAAGAAGGAGGTGCAGGTTGGAAAGAAATAGAGTTAGAAAAGGCTGTGGAAGTAAGGAGAAATTGAAGGAACTTACTATGAAATTGAATCTAGCAAAGAAGTCAGCTAAGGATAACATGATGGCAAGCATAATTGGTGGCCACACTAATTTTAGTGAAAAATGGAAGAGTATGTATAGGTACTTTAAGGCAGAAACAGGTTCCAAGAAGGACATTCCAGGAATCATTAATGAACAAGGGGAGTGTGTATGCGAGGATCTTCAAAAGGCAGAAGTATTCAGTCAGCAGTATGTAAAGATTGTTGGTTACAAGGATAATGTCCAGATAGGGGATGTGAGTAACACTAAGGAAGTATTAACATTTACCTGTGATAACAATGACATTTACAGTAAGATACAAAAGTTGAAAACTAGAAAAGCAGCTGGAATTGATGAGATTTCTGGGGATATACTAAAGGCAATGGGTTGGGATATAGTACCATATCTGAAATACTTATTTGATTATCGTTTGGTTGAAGGAGCTATACCAAATGAATGGAGAGTTGCTATAGTAGCCCCTGTATATAAAGGAAAGGGTGATACACATAAAGCTGAAAATTACAGGCCAGTCAGTTTGACATGCATTGTATGTAAGCAAATGTCAGCTTTGGGAAAGCATTCTTTCTGATTATATAAGACATTTAAAGTTAAAAATTTCATGATTGTTCCGTATTGAATAGAGAAATATACAATATTACCGTACTCAACAAAATAAAACATAGAAATATAATTGTTGTTGGTGACTTTAACATAAATTTACTCTCAAATGCAGTATTAACTAATGAATATAAATCGTTCATGCAGAGCTATGGCCTTAAAAACTGTAACACAATATACCCTACCAGACTGAGTTCGAACAATTCACTAATCGACCACTTTTTATGCAGCATACAACTTAATAACTGGTCTGTAGATAACATAATTGATGATATGAGTGACCATAATCTCTTGCTCTTTAGTTTAGATATTTCAAAAACATCTAATTATATGCCTACTCCCAGTGAGCCAAAACGACACTCATATAAACATATAGATTATGAAAGGGCTAGATCATATTTTGAGCAACACCAATTCCAGTGGGTAGATGGTGGGGACATAAATGCTTCATATGCTGCTTTAACCAGATACATTCAAAGTGGTCTTGACTATGCATCGACAGTTAGAAAATTTCATCATCAAAATGCAAACACCATTCTGAATGCATGGTGCACACCAGAACTTGCATCACTCTGCAGGCATAAAGCACTTCTCTACAGTAAATTGAGAAAACACCCACACAACAGTATAATTAAAGAAGAATATAAAAGTTACTGCAATAGAGTTACAACCCTGAAAAGGACTCTCAAGAAGTCGTACTATGATAATCAATTTAAAAACAATCTACACAACACTAAACACACCTGGCAACTCATAAACGAAGTTCTTGGTAAACCTTCAAAGTCAACAATCAATATTACACGTATCAAGCTAGGGAATGAATGTTTTGAAGACAAAAGTGTCATTTGTAATGCCCTGAATAATAATTTTATCTCAGTCCCTGCCACACTATCTTCAAATATTGTTCCACATCCTGAACATACTGCTACAATCAATAATCATCCTAATTCCCTTTTCCTAGAACCATGTTCTCCAGAAGAAGTGTCTACAATAATCAATTCTCTCAAACATGCTCGCTCAGTTGCAAGTGATGGTATTTCCAGTAAACTTCTCAAAATCTGTAATCGAGCACTCTCTGGTCCAATATCTGAATTTATCAACTGCTCTTTGGCAAAAGGCATTGTGCCTGGTTCATTAAAGATCTCTAGAGTGGTTCCTATACACAAACAGAATGATAGATCCGACCCTGGAAACTACCGACCCATCTCAATACCACCTGAATTATCTAAAATCTTAGAAACTGTTGTCAAAGTTAGGCTTATTAGTTACCTCGAAAAATGCAATTATTTTTCCAGATTTCAATATGGCTTCAGAGAAAAGGCTGGGGTGAATCCTGCCTTAATGGACATTATAATTGAGCTTCAAAATTATATTGATAAAGGTTACAAGACTGCTGGGCTGTTTATTGATTTAAAAAAGGCTTTTGATACTGTTAGCCATGAACTTACGATATACAAACTGGAAAAGGCAGGTGTGAGAGGTCCCTCGCTGCTCTGGTTTAAGGATTTCTTATCAAATCGACAACAATATGTTCAGATTGGCATGAATAAAAGTGAGCTACAAAAGATCTGCTTTGGTGTACCACAAGGTTCCATATTGGGTCCAATTTTGTTTCTTATATATATTAATGACATAGCCCTGTGTTCTTTTAAGGGTAAAATATCACTTTTGGCAGATGATACTTCACTGTTCTATTCATCAAATTCTGAAGATGAAATAGTTGCAGATATCCAGCATGACTGTTATATCTTAGATGAATGGCTGAGAAAAAATCTTCTAACAGCCAATTACTCAAAAACTGTCTGTATGATGTTCGATAAATCACAAAATGACCTAAATGCAACTACAAATATATTATTTGGCACTACGAAGTTGAAATGGGTTAAAGAAGTTAAATATCTTGGACTAATAATTGATAGTGCCCTCTCCTGGACACCTCATATATTAAACGTAAAAAATAAAATCTCTGTCTTGGTTGGTATCATTGGCAAGATTAAGTACCTACTAACAATTGACACTCTTCGTCTAATTTATTTCACAATGATACAATCTCGACTTTCTTACTTGTGTTTCATTTGGGGCAAAGCAACCCAAAATAACTTAAATACTTTGGAGGTCTTACAAAACAGGGTTATTAGATTTATGTATGGATTTCATCAACTATATTCTCGAAATAAAATGTACTCTGAAACAAATATATTACCTCTTAAGAAATTAATCTCATTAAACGCATCACTTCTTATTCATAAAGTCTTGCATAACAAAATGTTCACCAACTCTGAATTTCCTAAAGTCACTGACATCCATTCATATAAGACAAGGCAAAAAAATAAATTACATGTTCATCAAAATTATACAACAAGTTTTGGCACTAAGGGAGTGCAACACTTACTAATATCTGAATATAACAGCATTCCTGACAACATAGCAATCATCTCTAAAACTGTGCCATTTCGTAATAAGCTTAAGAAGTACCTGTTAGGCACTATAAATGTGTAACAGTTATTTCTCTGATATTTTCATTTCCAAATCTTAAAAGTCAAAAAGTTGTTCCTCATGTATTGTTACTCTGATGATAATCCACTTAATATAATCCTATCCATTAGATAAATTGTGATACTTAAAGTATATGTAAAACCACTATTATTACTCTTTCACTTTTAGACCTTATGCGTTAATCCGCCATTGTTGTGATTATCTATGTATTGTTCCTCTTGACAGAGCTCTTGCTCTCTGGAACCCTATTTATCAATAAATAAAAAAAATAAAAATAAATATTGTGTTTGCATATATATTCTTCCAGTGACAGAGATTTTTATAGTACTTCATAATCTTCTGACCTGCTCGATCCATATTTTAACTGGCATAAAATGTAATACGCATATTTTATTCCATAGTGCAGCAGTTAACCTTCAATACCGATGTGTTGTTGTAGGTGTGATCTGTGGGTTTTGAAATGTCACAGAAGCGATTTGGATAAGGTGTACAAGAAAGAAGGGACGTTATGCTTATATAAGAATTATAAGATCTGTTCAGATCATTTCCAGGCCAGCGACTTTAGAAATCCTCGACAATACAGCCAAGGGTATGTTACATTTTTGCTCTAATTGTACGTAAACATTCCTTAAAGCATCACTATCGACAACATTTTCATACTTTTCTTTCTTTTATCCCTCTTCTCAGATTAAAGCCCAGATTTTATAGATTTTCTTTCTGTTAGTAGGCTTCGTATTAAGAGGAAAATTGTCCAGATTTTAATTGTTAATTCGAAAATATTATCATTCAGGGACCTCAGACGAATTGACGCAGATAAATTAGAAGAAGATGCTCTTTCCGTGCCGTGGATGGAGATAAATCGCGCCAATAATCTACAGGAAATGGTCTCAACATTTAATAACCTAGTAACGCAACTCTACGATCGGCACGCCCCAGTGCGTACGGGAAAAGGTTCCAGAGCTCCTAAGCCGTGGATAAATGACGAAATTCGCCACTTAATGGCTAAACAAGACGCTGCTCATAGACGATACAAGCACTACCCAACGGAAGTGAACCACCAGACTTATAAAACACTGCGTAATAAAACGACCTCTAAAATTCGAAGCGCTAGACTACGTTACGCCCATAACTTGATTAGACCTGACGTACGCCCTGCGACGATGTGGAAATCTATGAAATATTTTGGTATCAATAACCAGAAATCTAACGATGAACTAAATGTTAACGTAGATGAATTAAACGACCATTTCATCTCGCCAACGGGAATTAATCCGGTCGTAAAGGAGAAAACTATTAATACATATGATAATACGCCATCTCCACGGAGAGATCAATTTTACTTCAGTCACGTCACACCGCAAGAAGTGATTGACTCAATAAAACGCATCAAGACCAGGGCTAGGGGCGTAGATAATATAGGCCATGAAATGCTCATGAAAATTCTCCACCACATCATTTATCCATTGGTGAATATTTTTAATTACTCACTGCAACAGGGGACTTATCCGGAAATATGGAAAATGGCCATAGTTCGCCCGCTTCCGAAAATAAGACTTGCGAAGGACGTCGGTGACTATCGGCCGATTAGCATCTTATGCATATTGTCAAAAGCTTTAGAATTCATAGTTCACAAGCAAATTACCGACTATCTTATTCAACACAATCTTCTTGATATCCACCAGTCTGGTTTTAGACCGAAACACAGCACCTGCAGTGCATTAACACATGTGACTGATGACATAAGGCAAGCTATGGACAACAAACAACTGACAGTTCTAGCGTTATTGGACTTTAGTAAAGCTTTCGATACTGTTGACAGGGACATACTTATATCCAAATTAAGTAGTTTAAATTTCTCCGCGAGTGCACTCCAGTGGATCAGATCCTATCTCACCGGTCGCCAGCAGTGTGTACTTATCAACAATGAATATTCAAATTGGCGTACGGTCGACGTAGGAATACAACAAGGATCTGTACTGGGCCCCCTATTTTTCTCTTTGTATATAAATGGCATATCTTCTGGATTAAAACACTGTAAATACCACTTATACGCTGATGACCTACAGATTTATATACACAGCAAACCCGAAAACCTACACTCAGAAACACGTCACTTGAATGAAGACTTGATGACCATAGATATATGGGCCAGAAATCACGGTTTAAAATTAAATCCATCAAAATCCCAGGCAATAATTATTGGTTACCCTAAATTACTTTGCAAGCTCAATCGAACAGCGTTACCACAGTTGTCCATAAGTGGTACTCCCATACAGTATAGCCAAAATGTAAGAAATCTTGGCATAATATTTGACGAACATCTGTCCTGGTCTGCCCAAACTATATCTGTGTGTAGGAAAATATACGGAACGCTGCGCTGTCTCAGTAAATTCAAATTAACTTTCCCTTTTAAACTAAAGAAAATTCTTGTTGAATCACTCGCATTACCTCATTTTGATTATTGCGACATAGTTTACAACAACCTAGGAGTAGACTGGGGAAGGAAATTACAGTGCGCTCAGAATGCCTGTGTAAGATTTATCTGTGGACTTCGTTACGCTGACCATGTCACACCGTCTTACACGCGGCTCGGGTGGCTTCGCCTGCAAGAACGACGCACACTTCATACTCTTTGCTTCTTACATACTATTCTTAAAAGTTCTCAACCAGCCTATCTCCGTGATCGAATGAAGCTCCTCTCCACAGACCATAACAAAAATACCCGATCCTGCAGCACCATGTGTTTATCCCTTCCTGTACACAGAACAGCAATCTACACGAAATCATTCACCGTTACCACAGCCCGACAATGGAATCTCTTACCAGTGGACGTTAGAAGCATGTCCAGCAGCTTAGCTTTTAAACATGCCTGTGTCGAAATACTAGGTAAACATGCATGAATCATCAAATTATGACCTGAAAACACCTACTCCTACCGCCTCTTCATCATCATTTCCCTCTTCCTTTCACAGATATTCTTCTTCTTCCTCTTCTTCTACTTCTTACTAATCCTTCTCTTCACCTCTCAACTGAAGGCGATATTTCGGTGTACTGTAGAAATGTATATATTTTCTAAACTTTTTCTTAAGTAGTTGTTATAGTACTCATTATTCATAATGATATTCTTAGTACTCATTATTCATAATTATATTCTTAGTACTCATTATTCATAGTTATATTCTTAGTACTCATTATTCATAATTATACTCTTAGTACTCATTATTCATAATTATATTCTGCACTTTACGTACGATTTATATTATATAGATGATATGATTTTTTTTTTAAGTGTGGTTACTTTTGTTAATGGTATTACTGTTACTATTGTCCATATTATCATATTATTGTCATCAATAGTTATTATTAAGTGTTCTAGGTTAAGACTGGTTAAGTGTAAGAAAGGGAGTACATCCCTAACTTTGCCAGGATAAATAAAACATATTACTTACTTACTAAGGAATGTGCTGATATTTTTATTTACAAGTGTCTTAATGTGATGATAAAATGTTTTTTAAATGAGAAAAAAGACAAAGCCAAACATAAAAGATCAGGCAGGAATGCTAAAGCTAAAAAAGTAATGCATAAATGAAAGATCAAGCCACTTCGCAGCAGCCCATGTCATATCTTGTTTATGTGTCTAAATTCAGTCTTTGAATAATAACCTTTTAAATAATTCTTCATTCATTTATCCAGAATTACTTTAGCAACTTCGAAGTTAATATCTCAATAATACTTTCTTTCTAGACGTAATTTATTTATCCATTTCCGTATATACATTTCCATAGATATTTGAAATTAGCGCAATTTGTTCAGGTCAAGTCACTAGGAGCGCCATCGTCGAATTGTCCCCCATTTTCGCAAGGCAAAATCCGTAAGTGTCGCGTATTATCTCTACTGTATTTGCTATTGGTAACATCTTTATCAATTATTACGAATGTATCATCCACATATCTCTACCTTAAGCAAATCCCTTTAATATTAGTTTTTATTTTTGTGTGTTCAATTGAGTCCATGTAAACAGGGCCGGATTAAAGGGGGGGCTAAAGGGGCTGCAGCCCCGGGCCCCACGTGCCAAGGGGCCCCGGCACTTGGCCGAACCTAAAATTGTATAAAAAGGCCTGCTGCTCCACCTCCGTGCATGTATATGAATATTTACACTCGCAAAATATCGAACACGCACTCTTCCTTCCTTCCTTCCTTCCTTCCTTCCTTCCTTCCTTCCTTCCTTCCTTCCTTCCTTCCTATCAGCTGTCCGCGTTAGTATTTAATCACTGCAAGAATCAATCGCCCGGTAACACGAATTCTCGCTACTTACGCACTGTAATTATTGTAAAGGTTATTGTTGATGAAAATTTAAATCTGGCAGCTTGCGAGTATGGGCAGAGGGGGAAGGGGGGAGAGGTCTTTGAAATGAGCGGGAGGGTACAAGGGAAGCACGGTGGAATGCACATGCTATACTATATCTTTGTATCAGGAAGAGAACTTCCAGTTCACCGCTAATTATTGAACCATTCGTAAGTTACAACTATAATGTTCTTATAAAATGGATAGAAAATATCCTAGTGGTGCCAAAAAACGTAAATTCTGTTTTGTATGTCGATTTGATAGTGATGATGAGACAAATGTAAATTTTTTTCGCTATATGAAATATAAACGTGAAAAATTGTAGTCTATTTCAACACTTCCCTATTCATCAATTTAAGTGGAAGTAGTTCTATAACGACGTTAGTATGCTAGTTTTACGTGATGTTACGAAGAAGGGGCCCCACATTTTTAAATAGCCCAGGGCCCCCAAACACCTTAATCCGGCACTGCATGTAAATGTCAGCTAGGATGCCCGATATTGGGTCACCCATTGCTAAAGCGTTCTGTTTATAAATTTGTTTGTTAAATGTAAAATAATTGTTGTCCAGAACAAAGTTCAATAGTTTCATGAATTCGTCGATCTCCTTTCTACTGAGGCCACTATGTTTACAGATGTTATCATAGATGATGTTAACTGTGTCACTAGTCGGAATATTCGGGTACATATTAATCACATCGAAAGAGCATATTGCTTGATTTGGTTGAAGATTAATTTGCTTAAAATCTCACAAAAATCTATTGAATTCCTTAAGGGCTGCTTGTTATTAAACACGTAATGTCTCTTAAGGAAGCCATGGATGTACCTAGAGGCTTTATAAGTTGGACTGTTGCAGCAGTTAATAATAGGACGCATTGGAATATAATCTTTATGTACCTTAGGAAGAGCTCTTGCCACAGGAATATTCGGATTCATATTTACGAGTTTCTGTTGATCTTGTTCATTAAACAGAAATGTAGAATTCTTTATTATTGTCTTTAAGTTACGTTGTATCTTAAAAAGTAGATCTTTATTAACAACCATGTACCCATTACTGTTAAAGAAATCCTCTTTTTTTTAAATATATGTTTCTTTGTCTAAGAGAACTATTGATCCCCCCTTGTCAGCCTTAGTTACCGCAATGTTGTGGTTTTCTATCTTAGTTTTCAAATTTTGTATTAGTGTATGCTGTACCCTTCAAATTTCTGATAATTTCCATGTGTATTTAACCATACTATAGTGGAATAAATTTGTATTGAATAGGTGGTATTAAAATTACTCCTTGTATAAACTTTGTGATTAAGTGATATGTACCGAGCTGTCAGTGGAGAGATGGCGTGGGAGGACATCAGTAGACGAATAAGTTTGGATGGTGTCTTTAAAAGTAGGAAAGATCACAATATGAAGATAAATTTGGAATTCAAGAGGACAAATTGAGGCAAATATTCATTTATAGGAAGGGGAGTTAGGGATTGAAATAACTTACCAAGGGAGATGTTCAATAAATTTCCAATTTCATTGCAATCATTTAAGAAAAGGCTAGGAAAACAACAGATAGGGAATCTGCCACCTGGGCGACTGCCCTAACTGCAGATCAGTATTGATTGATTGACACCTCCACTCCTCTTCCCAGGCATCCTATGGCATGGGGCACTGCCTGGACTGACAACAAGTAGCATTACTCCTTACGCAAGTCATAGGTTTCTCCTACAATTGCTCTAACCTAATTCTGTCACTAACAGTGCTTTCCAATAAACCAGAATATAACCAGTCACTATCAGCAATTTTGTAACAAACTGTAATCTAACCATCATAGTTTTTTTTCTAGCCATCCCTTTTTAGTTTCAACTCAGTTAATTTATAACTGTTAGGTTCTTCAGTTTGTCGAAACTAATTTTGAATAAAATTTATAAACTACCTGAAAAATGGTAAAATAATTATACCTGAAAATAAGCCCTCCTTGTCAGAAATTTTGACACTGACAATAATACGTTTTAAGGTCACTGCACAATCCAACTGAACTCTAACCTAACCTTGTCGATAACAGCGCTTTCCAGGTAACAAGAATCTAACCTGTCATTTTTAGTAATCATCACCATTTGTTACAAGTGGAGGAAGGGGCTATGGCCCTTCTAGAGGTGTTAAGACTAACAGTAATGTTTGCCCACAATGTAATTAGTGAACTATATATTTGTTATTTTGGCAGCCATATAAAGCCGTTGTCCATCAGTGTCTACTTATCAACAATGACCATTACCATTCTTATTCTTTCCTCCATTGATGAAGGCTGCAGATAAAAATTTTAAACCAATGTGTATATTTGTATGTGCTCTGTCCACGCATACTTACATGGTAAGTCGCTGGTCTCCATCACTTTCCTATTATATATATTTATCAGTCAGTCAGTATTGATCTCTATTTAGGGCTGGGCCGATGACCTTCGATGTTAGGCCCCTTAAAACACCAAACATCATCAAGCAAACTATTTAGGGCTATTCCCTATCAAATTGTTTACCTACTGAGCGAGTTGACCGTGCGGTTAGGGTCGTGTAGCTGTGAGCTTGCATTCGCGAAATGTTGTATGAATCCCACTATCGGTAACACTGAAGATGGTTTTCTGTGGTTTCCCATTTTCACACCCGGCAAATGCTGGAGCTGGGCCCACTGCCTCTTCCTTCTCAATACTTGCATCACGAAAACTCTTCGATGTGCACTATTTCTTCAAGCACTTTATCTGGAAAAAGCCAGAGACCATGAATCATACGAAGTCTTCGAATTTTGTCCTAGAATTTTCCTTTTTGATCTTTGCCTGCTTTAGGGAGGCGGATGAATATTCCACAACATAATATTATCACGACCAATATACTGATGGCCAGGATTGTTGGGCGTATCAGCATTTGCTTCATCACCAGAAATTTCCGTAGAACTGTCGTGATCATTATTCGCAGGTTGTTCTGCATCCAAATTGTCTGATTCATCAGTATTCCCTTGGCATATATCCTTGGGAACATCATCATCATCTATCTCTTCAATCAGCCACTGTCTAATCGTCTCATCTTGAGCCATCATTTATCACCAAATTCTCAAGAATGAATAGTAAAACATAAAATCTTGGACAATAATTGATTGTATGAATACAGTAACACTACAGGTTAAGGGTGAGTGCAGCACTCATTCTTAGTGCACTGTGGATGAAAACAATGTCTTGCTGCTACAGACGTCAACACCACCCCACACCAATCCCATTACTCGAACTCCCTGAAACCCTAACTGCCAGCTATATGGAGATTCACAAGTTCACCTGCATTCAATTTCATATTATAGATAATAATATCAGTAGGTGAGCACTGCACTCACCATTCGACCAAGGAAAGGTTAATAAATAAGTGTGTTTTGGAATGCTTTTTCTCCTAGGCAACATCTAATTAGAGGAAGTTGAATGGCATTTGCTATTGAAAAAACATGTAGGTATAATATGATTTATATCCAACATTTCTTCTATTTCCTGTACCTTTCCCTCAAAGGAGGACTTGAGTTGAGGAGGGAGAGCGCTTCCTGATGATGATGATGATGGTGGTGGTGGTGGTGGTCCTTCCTAATTTCATTGTGTATATCGGCCTATGCATATAAAAGTCTCATCAAATTCCAATAAATTATGGAACTTAGGAGGTATGTTGATGTAAAATTGTTTATGTTTGTTTGTTTATTAGGTTGCATGTCAGTTTTTGCCTAACTCAAAACAGGAGGAGAAGCCTCCCTTGCAGTCACTGTTCAAGGCTATATCTGTATACACCAATTACACTGGCAAGACAAAATGCTTAGATATTGGAGAAGATGCTACTTCTGATTTGGGAGAGAGAGGCTGGGATTTTCAGGTCAGTACCTTCACATCCTGCAGGAAAGTAGTTCCATAATATAATTTCTTTACTGCTTCCAAAATCATAATAATAATAATAATAATAATAATAATAATAATAATAATAATAATAATAATAATAATAATAATAATACTTGTATGTATTGAGTGTTTTAAAAATCTTGTTGCACTGGATTTATTCATGCATTTGATCTCTCTCCCATTATGAAGAGAAGCAAGAGGAAAAGAAAATAGGAAAGAAGATAATAATTTTCAACGTTTTTGCACTGTCCAATTTTCAAAACTATGATATATCGTGCATACTGTTTAAATAATAATAATAATAATAATAATAATAATAATAATAATAATAATAATAATAATAATAATAATAATAATAATAATAATAAAGAAATCTTTCACTTTTTTTATTCAAACCCCAAAACCACAATTCCCTGGTTTAGAAATACCAAAGAAGACCTGCAAATGCTACATATCTCAGCTGAAGACGCCCTTAACAGAGATCTCTTCTGCAAGAAAATATTGATGAATGGGCTAAACCGAGACGAGCAACCGAAGAGAAGACACGGTGCCCCTTGGACAGAGGAGCATAAGCAGGCCCACTCACAAAGAATGAGGGAAATTTGGGCTCTAAAGAAGGCCAAGTTCAGTGTCAAATGCAACAAGACTTAACGTGGTCCTTGATGGCCCCAGCGAATAATAATAATAATAATAATAATAATAATAATAATAATAATAATAATAATAATAATAATAATAATAATAATAATAATAATAATAATAATAATAATAATAATGTTATTGTTTCTTACGTCCCACTAACTTCTTTTGACAGTTTTTGGAGACGCCAAGGTGCCAGAATTTTGTTCCGCAGGAGTTCTTTTGCGTGCTAGTATATCTACAAATATAAAGCCAACGTATTTGAGCACCTTCAAATACCACCGGACTGAGCCAGGATCAGACTGCCAAGGTGGGGTCAGAAGGCCAGCGCCTTAACTGTCTGACCCATCCAGCCTGGCACACATGCTGTTTTGACCTTCAATGTAATCTTGTGTAGGGTGTAAACAATTAATGGAATTGCATTATCTTCTGGACTAAGATTATCAAGATTTCACTGATGCCATAATGGAACTCGTGGATTCATTTTTTATACAGTTATTTTATAACTGTGCTCTACACCACTCAAGCCATGGCAAGTTGACACATTCTTGCTCATGTACTGGCTGGTAAAATGTCATATCTATGAAATGTAACATAAATAACTGCCATAGAAAGCTCTTTCTTATGAAACTAAGGGACTAAAATCTTACTTTGCTGTAAAGGAAATGCTCAAAATAATCAAATCACACCCAGTGAGATGTTCAATATAATGTTGACAGATATTCATCTGCAGTTCTCCTCTTGTGTAAGGGTTTTGGATACACTTTTCATTTCAACATCCCCCACAGATAATAATCGCAAAGATATAAATCAGGCACACATGTGCAGTCAGACTTCTTCCTGGTCAGCTGTACTTCAGCTTCATCAGTCTGTGTTGTAGCGAGGCGCTTGGCCGAGAAGAAGCTATTCAGCGCAATTTTACTGTCTCTTCTGTAGTTCTCCCTATATTTGCTAGCTTGAAGTGATTTTGGATAAATTTAAGTTTTCTTCTACATGTCTTCTCTCCTTATATTTGTTAGGTTGAGTGATTTTGGAGAAATTTTAACTTTTTTCATGTCATAATTTTAACACAGGCTGTCAACTTGTTCCATTCCTATAGTTAGCAAAGTGGGTTGATCCTCCATGTCATACTAATGTGCTAATTTTCAATTTTGATTTGGCCGGCGTGGTGCTCATGACAAACCAGGAACAACAAAACAACACAAATGTCAAAAATGCATTTTTCATCGATTGTCCTGGGGGCACTAGAAAAATATTTAGAATATATAAAAGTGCTTCAATTTAAGACTTTGTTATATCAGTAACAATGACAGGAATAACCATTGTTTTTGCTGCCCATCAGTTGAAAAGTGCACATTATTATTCAAAATTTCTCTAAATTTAAATAAAAGTTTAATGTCCAGATTAAAATTAAATTCCAAAGCATCTGACGTTATTCGGTTAGCACGGCTCAATATGAGATAAAAGCCTGATCTATCCACGAAGGCTCATACAAAATGCTGTCAGTTGGTACACTTATCTATTTATTATCTCCACATTAAACACGCATATAACCTAATTAACGGCCGTCACAACAAAACACCACATCTACAAACCACCATTTTAACAACTGCCTATCATGGAGCACATGTAGATTACAACCGTGAAACAACTGACTGCTGTCTGCTCATAAGGATGTCTGCCCAAATACAACACGAGGTTACAAGCATAACTCCTGTTAAACCATAACTCCAACTAAACAGTAAATCATCTCTACCATCAAGACCAACTCCTTATATTTGTGCCTGGCCAGGCTTCTAGAAAGATATGTTACAAAATACCTTCTCATAAATTCTCGAGTGCCTAACAACATGGTTATAATGTACAGAATATTATACCATCATCTAGTGTCAGAGATACGTCATTCTGGATGTTACAGGGTGTTTCACAATACTGTAGTGGATTACAAATCATATATACAGATAATAATAAATTATATAGTATTAAATAAAGGTTCTCACATTAACTAACCTTATACGTATGTACAGCACATGTTTCATGACATAACCTCACAAATAATCCCATCGTATCGTCTGTACATGACATAAATAATAATACTAAATTGTAATTTTTTTGATGATAATAATAAATAAAATCATGAATAAAAATATATAAATAAAGTTACTCAAAAACTTAATAAAATTAATAAGCATAATTAACCGAAATGTCCGTTGTATGGGCGCCAGAGTTCACCAGAATGGATCCCTCGAATTTAGATAAGAGCATGATAAACTTTATATCCCAGGGCGTGTACATAATGCTGCGTACTGGTACATCTACTGCAGGCCTTACCTAACCTCCTGAAAACGACTAATTAGGTAGGAACTGCACCTAGGTTCATCAATAACGCTGATTCTAAAATAGCTAACTATATTCTTAACAAATTCCGTGCATGAGCACCTCATCAACATACAACATTATACATATAATACACACATAAAATATTGCTGGAAGACTCCATATTTACAACAACAACAATAATGAAAACCATGGGAAAACGAAAGTGAGAACTAAGCTACCATTTGTAGATAGTCCGATGAACAATGTACATGTATGAAGATAAATACCCTTCACTGTCTCTATATTAATTCGACTTACCGATTCTCATAATCGGCAGTTATCACATCACACAGATACTGTACCTTGTACTACTGTGTTTACATATTTTAACACTTGTTGTAAAGATATATACACACGTCTGTCGATCCTCAACATAAATTTATGGAAAGTCTGAGATAGCTTTCACCAACATATAATGCTAGGCCGCCACAAGTGCTACCATACTTAATGCATAAGCACTCTCCACAATCAGCCACTTTCCACGAACATAACAAGACTACGCTCCACGAACGTTTGAAGTCCAGTCCATTGCAGCCGTGTCACTCCAGTACCATGTATCAGCACCACTTCCTTTCCGTACAGTGCGTCAGTTGTAGTTGTAGTTGTAGTTATCTTCCTTCTCGTTCCTTTACAATCACCTCTACAATCACCCTTACAATGTTTTCTACAATGTTTTTGGTTGCCGCCGTATGATCAACCTTTATAGACATCAACATCCCCCTCCTCTCAGATGATACGTCTGGATTGGTGCTTGCCAGCCAATCATGGGTGGTCCTCTTCTCAAGCCCAAGCCCTGAACTACTTCTTCCTCCCAAGACAATAACAAACTCTGGGGTATATTCCATGAGTCACCAAATTTTCCTAATACAACAACAAGCTCATTTCATCAGGCTGGGATATATAGATGACTCATGAATTTCCCAACACAAGTACATCACAACAAACACTGGGGTAGCCATATGACTCATTCAAATTACCAGAGTTATTAAAGCAATGTTCTCCCACTCGTGCAAAACAAATTACTCATACCTACATATGTGGATATCTTCCAGCTTACCAATATAAATGGCAAAATATATAAATGAAATACTAATAATAATAATAATAATAATAATAATAATAATAATAATAATAATAATAATAATAATAATAATAATAAATCGAATACTGACAATAATATCTCTAACTTCTACATATAATTCGGGGGGTGTGATATATGTACTATCACAAAATGGATCTAAACACTTCATAGCCATACATTACAAGTAGTAATAATAATAATAATAATAATAATAATAATAATAATAATAATAATAATAATAATAATAATAATAATAATAATAATAATAATAATAATAATAATGTAATTTGATCTCAATACTTGCATTATTTACCCATGGGTGAGAGAGTATTGTTTTCATGTTATATCAGTTTATCACACTTGCGTCAAGCCCAATGGCAAATAGTAATTCATTAATGTGTGTAAATCATAAAATATATCAAAGGTAATGACATTCCATGCCTTCTAGTGGGAAATGTTGTTCTATCAAAGTTGTTAAATGTTTTATTGAAATGAACACATGAGTATGGAAAAGCAACATACAGTGCACTTGTAAAAACTCTGCATCACATGTGCACTGAACAGTTCTCTATTTCTATACCATTAAATGAAAGTTGAAGCATAGTAGGAATGTTGAAATTTATACGTTAACATTTGTTGAAATATACTGACCCCTATGGTCTCAATATTGGGTAATATTATTATTATTCCTCAATGAACAGTGCAACATAAATATGTGTGTCGTATACAACATTGAGTTTAACACTTTAGCGTCGACGTGTACATTTGATTTTTCCGCGGTAAACTGCTGAAATGCCGTATACATTTTTCAGGTTGTTGTGGGCTACAGATGTTCGTAATTTCATTCGTAGATGATAATCAAAGACATATTTTATGTTCAAAGTTACTATTTTTGTGTCTTCCCATTGGGGTGACATATGGTTATTAGGTTGACTATGCAACAGAGAAAGCGCATGTCACCCCTACAGGGGTGACGGCCTTTTTACCTTTGTTGTTGTGGAACACTGTGCTCTGTACTGTGAGCTGCTGATTTACGCACCTTTCAACGAGTTCCTTGTAATTTACAGTTTTGTGACAAGAAATTAATTCATGTTATGTGTTTCTGTGTTGAGTAAGCCATGATTACCGATAGAGAGATAGAAGAACAACCTGAAAAGGGCTCGAGTGTTGAATCAAGAGATGTTGACATTTAGGATTTGCAATGTGATGCCACCTTTTCCGAGTCAGAATTCAACAATAGTTTGTGTAGTGAGAACACTAGCAAAGATTCCGGTGCTGCATCGGGCAATGATTCAACCAAATCATCAGCCAGTGACAATTACTGGGGAAGATTCCCAGGTTTGCAGAAACATTTTTTTTTATTCACACGTAGCCCCAGTTTACAATTTCATCTGAGTGCTAAATCTCAACCAGTATGTAAGAATACAGCAATAATAGACTCCAATCCACATTATTTTCCTTGCCATTAATAATTGAATTCCGATGGTTGCGTATGTCACCCCTGTCAGAGAAATTCCACTGTTTGTTGCGCAATGCCCAGCGTGCTGAGAAAGGAATGGGCACTGCGCTGCACTCTATGAACACCTTACGTGAACAAGCAATGCAATACAACAGCGAATGGTAGCGCTAGTTTCGTGCGACAGCCTAAAGTTGAAAGGCCTGGATACACTGCCGTGTCACCCCATGAGGGGTGACATACTATATTTTGTATGAGGGTCCGTCACCCCACATGGGGTGACATCGTCTTCAAAGTGTTAAAATGTTAACAGATGCTGTAATTATTTGTAGATCATTTATGTCAAAGCTATTTAAGAAGTGCTAGCAATATAGGGGAAATGATGATGTGTATTGTCATATGTCAACGTTATGAAGTGGGTTACTGAATTAATGGTTAACTATTGTTGGCGGCATGGCTTATAATAGAATAATTACCTTAGGTATTGCATATTATGATGTCAAATATTGATATTACGCAGGTAAGTTGTGTATTTGGTATTGATTTATGGATGATAATAGACACGTGAATTTATGTTAATGGTTTTAAGGCGAAGTGATATGTGAATGATAAGTGAATATTAACTGACTGTGATGTTACTACAAGTGATGGTAAATGGTAGGTTGGTATTGAATTATATTATGATATGCATTGAAGGCGAGTGATGTGTCCAAATGTACCTGATTCATATTATGAGATGTGTCGTGCGTATGAAATCACTTGAATTTGTATGAGATTTGATGAGATTTAACACTGTAATCCATCATAAAATGCATACTTTTCATCTGTATTGTGCATGCCTAGGGCGACATGTGTTCATTATATATTTTATGTATGTATATGAGAACATCGACTTAGTAATGGTTGTGATTACTATTCATGAATTATCTTTGGTTATATTATAAAGATATACTCCAGCAAGGTTATGATTTTAGTATTAATGATCCGTACCACTTTATGTTACATACAATGATTGATTTTATGACAGGATGCATGCGGTATAGTTATTATTTACTACACACATAGCTACCACCATATACATCATGATATCTAATATAAGTTAGTAGTAACAGTTCATGGATTGAGTAGTAATTTAATTTGTAGATTTGATATCATGTGATCTGTTGATTTTATTATTTAAATATGATTTTGTTAAATTGTTATTGTTTCATGTCATCTTATTCTTCTTACTGTTAGGATAGATCCTCGGAGGTATGTGTGGAGGCTATTACGTGTTTAGCCTTATGTCTGTGCGAGTACCTTCAGGACAGTTTATTTTAGGATTAATTTCATTTTGAATTTCTAATCATGAAAGAGCATTATTGGTAGGACTGGGCACAGGAAGCAAATGTAATCCATCAGAAAATTTGTCACATATAAAACAATAATTTCAATATATGCAATGGAATGATATCAAAGCCGAATAATGATCATTATGACATAGGTTTATAAAGTTTAGGCATAAAATTAATTTCTTTATAAAGTCCGCATTATCGTACGAACACTTAAAAGATACGGTGAAATATCCCACCTTTACAATACTATAAAAATTATTTAATTATTTATTAATTATTTCACTTTTAACAGTACCGGCATTCAAGTGTTGTGCTCAGAACATTCCAGCATATTCTTCAACATTTTAACTGACGCATTCGGCAGTCCGATTTATTTTAATGTGTTTTTGTCCTTGTCCTTTGTACTTAATCTTAAAAACTTTTCGGCTGATGATGTCTACAAGATAGATGAAACATGTTCCATTATTTTTTAAATGTTATTTAAATAATTAAATAAAAAATAATAAAATTAAATAAAAAAATGAAAAATTGTAAAGGTGGAACATTTTACCATACCTTTTAAGTATCATGTTTAGGCCCATTTATACTTGACGGAGTCGGATATCACTTCCATAATAACTGAAAGAACAATAATATTAATGATTGTTGTGAGCTTGTGTTCGTATAAATAACTTGAGTAATTGGAATTTGATGGACGATGAAACGTTATCACTGCATTACATTGTATTATGTTCAAATTAACAACTGATTGCAATTTCAACATTTTGATTATCCCATTTGGAGTTCACATCGAACCTTGGTTTCGTCTTGACGTATTTAGGGATTTTTCTTTGAATAAACTTATTCCTATCCAGAATATCTCGGTCATTATTAATGTAACACAGATATTATCAACCATCTCTGATAATCCATTTCAACACTGTGTTCATTCTGATTTATAAGACAATGTCAACATCATTAATATAAACAACCTTAAAGCAAATATCAGATTGTCTGTGATTGTGCGGGATATTAATGGTACATCGATGAACTTGAAATCGGATAATGTACACATTCTATTTTTACTGGTCTGATACACCATATTTTCAATTTGACATTTCGATCTCCCCATAGAATACCCAACGCAGCTTGTTATTATCGTCACATCTCATCGTCGATCAACCTGGGGAGTATAAATTAACATACTCAGGCACGATAGCTAGCTGAGGCGTTCAATTTACCAGAGACCATCCCTTAATAAGAAATAAGAACCTGTCAAAGACCCTGAGTGTAGAGTGCTCGTGCCACTGACATTAGGGTGCAGTATCATAATGAAAATCTGAATTCTGATTGGTGGAGAACCTGTATCATAATTAAAATATGAACTCTGATTGGTGGAGAACCTGTATCATAATGAAATTCAGCTATGAGCCTCATTAAGATTCAGTTTTTTGGCATATACCGGTAATATTTATATTTCGGGTTCATCGAGCATAAAAGTTCCTAGCTAGTGGGACGTAAAGTCAATAACATTATTATTTGCTCTTTTTTTTTTTTTTTTTCTGTCGCACCGACACAGATAGGTCTTATGGCGACGATGGGACAGGGAAGGGCTAGGAGTGGGAAGGAAGCTATTTTTTTTTTATTTTTTTTGCTAGTTGCTTTACGTCGCACCGACACAGATATGTCTTATGGCGACGATGGGACAGGAAGGGGTTAGGAGTGGGAAGGAAGGTACAGCCCCAGCATTTGCCTGGTGTGAAAATGGGAAACCATGGGAAACCATTTTCAGAGCTGCCGATAGTGGGGTTCGAACATACTATCTCCCGAATACTGGACACTGGCCGCACTTAAGCGACTGCAGCTATCGAGCTCGGTAACATTATTATTAAGTGTCCTCCAGTACACTCTCAATGTCTGAATAGTATTACTTCCATCCTGTAGTCTTTGCTCTTGTGATGTACCTTGAAGAATATTTGGGCTAAGGCAGGTATCTCGCATGAAAATATCTCAATCATTTAAGTTAGTTCAGTCAGTCATTGTTAGACCCGGATATGTTTGCTGGCAATACTTCAACAATTGAAATAGAAATGCTAACATTACACAAATCCACAAAGATATGTTTTAGTCAAGTACCTGAAAATTAGAAAATCTGTTTAGTAAAATATTATCAGAACCACAGAACCTCCAATTATTCACAGGCAGAAGGGGGGAGACCTAACTTAACACAGGGAAAATAGGCAAATATTCATTCGATTGTTATATATGCTACAAATGTAGTTGACAAATGCTGCACATAACCCAGTTTGGCATGCTTCAGAGCAATCAGAAGCAACTTCAATAATGGCAAAATTCTAATTACAACATTTAAAAATAAAATGTTCAAAATTTCCCGCCTTTTTAACGGTTTCCTTCATAACTCCCTTACTGTTTCACGGATAATTATGAATTTTTCAGAGTTTCCTCCCATAGTGTTGTACTACAATCTGTACCTCATTCAGATCAATGGGATTTAAATTAGATTTGATATAACATATTTATTTACAAAAATATAAATATTTTCTGGTGCTCAGAATAAAAAGCCAACAAAAAATCCGAATTACAGTCTATGTTAATGATTGAGCTTCATTTTGTAGCTGGAGGTTTTATACACACTTTAAAAAAGGAAAAGTATGAAAATTCTTATAAACTTGGAATTTATAAGGGAAACAGTGATATGTTGTTAAAAAGGTGGAAAATTTTGAAAATTTAATTTAACCCTGACAGTAACACGTCTATAAATATTGCTTTAGTTACACCGCACGTTTCAAAGACGTGTCACTCAAAGCCTATTATTTAAAATTACCAGATGGAATGAACAAGGAAGAGAGGTGGTGGAGGGGATAACTCTCCCCTCCTTAAGAGGAATAGATGGCATTCATTCGCACAACACGTCAGAAAAACGTATGGTGTTACTGTCAGGGTTAAAAAATTAAAATTATTAAAATTCTGAAATTATTGAAGTTGCTTCCAGTTGCCAGGAAGCATGCCAACACTGGGATATGTGCAGGAATTGTCAACAACAATTGTAGCATATTTAACAATCAAATGAATATTAACCTTCTTTTTTCCATTCTTACCATTATGGATGTATTTTTCATTATGACTTTGTTTTGTGAACTCCGAAATCTTCAAGGTTCCAGAGGACATTATTGTAGTAGAGTGTATTTATTTTACTAAGCACACTCAACCTCCTACTCTCCTATAAACACTAATTCCCACTTAAACACAATTAAAACATTTCGAGCCTCAAACACTTCTTTAATTTTTACTGCTTTCTGGATTTCCAGCCGTTTCAACATCGAGAAAGCCACTCCAGTTGGATTCATTTTGCAATAATGTGAGAAAAACAATCAAAAAAGATTTTTATTGAAACGTAGTGTTAGCAAGACAGCATTCTATACACATATTAGTAAGTTTGTTGACAGCAGTTCACTTATACAGTTTTGAGTAATCACGGGAAGCCACGCTGGCAAATCAAAACATTGTAACTTGATTTATATTCCTTTTCCTTAATATCAACAAAACCATTATACTTGTACTATCTGAACTAAATCAATTATCATAGCCACATTTCAGACTATACTTACACTGATTTGTCCAATTGAAGAATTGCATTTCTTTACATGACATAGCTGACGTATCATTTTTGCCATTTCTTTTACAGTATTTACAATCTTCTGTCAGAGTTGAGATATATGACTTTATTTTCACGTGTTTGTTCCTTTCAGTAACTAGCAAATGAGCAAATGTAGGGACAGAGAGGGAAAATTCCAATTAATTAAGTGATGACTAATAGAAATCAGCTTCTTTTTTTTTTCCCCAGGAAATCAAGCAAAATGGATAATTGTTTACTGGCATGTTATATTCTTGATTACACATAGAAGTACAGAAAATATTATCTTAACAGAGAAAATGGAGATTATTACAACACATATAATAGATTGGAGTTGCCCAAACAGATAGGTGATTCTGATCGCCCATTTAGAACCATAGGAAATAAAAATTAAATAAATAGATAGATAGATAAATCACTAGTTCATCAGTCACCTCAAACAATAATTAAACTTTATGGTGTCATAGCCATGGCATGCTGCATGCACCCAATCTAAGCATAGAGTTCACTTATACCACTTTTCCTTGACCTGGCCTATATCACCGCATACGATGCAAATGTCTTTCTCACTGTAATTGTGGGCTCTGTCATCACACTAGTCATAGTGGAAATTGCACATCACCACTTCTTAGCAAAGTTAGATATTAAAACTGTAACAAACTCATATTATTACTTCCTCTGGTACCACATTCTGTAAAATTATTATAATGTTTCATAATGTTACCTGGCAATTACTGAATTGACTTCCTAATAATAAAATATCACAAAACACAGAATGTCCACCAGACTGTAAAGAAGCTGTTTCCTGTCATGGTTGCTTTACGGGAGGCTTCAGATACTTCCCAGTTGATGTCAGCACTAACCAGAACGCTGTTATCATGCTCATTTCTGATCATTTCCTCACTTTACCCCTAATGAATATTGCCTTAAGTTCCATCTGAAGGCGGAAAAACAGTAATTCTTAGTAATAATTACAGTGATGATAAGGGGTGCATTTTAATTATTAAAATGTTCAAATGGTATAGCATAAGGAGTTGCCATTATGGATATTTCTCATTTTTTAGGTACACATTCTTAAAGTCCATGAAACTTATATATGAAACCATTTTTAACTCTGACAAGCCAAAATGTCAAACCAGCTGTCTGGATAATGCAGTTTTGCAGGAGCCTACTGGTGATCTTTCCCTATAACTTCAGCAGTGTACTGGTGATATAAGTGTAATAAGTGCGAACCATGTGACCTTGCCGTGGTGGGGAGGCTTGCGTGTCCCAATGATGCAGATAGCCGAGCCGCAGGTGCAACCATATCGGATGGATATCTGTTGAGAGACCAGATTAACGAATGGTTCATCGAAAGGGGAGTAGCAGACTTTCGGTAGTTGCAAGAGCGGCAGTCTAGATGATTGACTGATACGGCCTTGTAATAATACTCAACATGGCTTAGCTGTGTTGATACTGCTACACAGCTGAAAGCAACGGGAAACTACAGCCGTAACTACCTCCCGAGGACATGCAGCTCTCTCTGTATGAATGATGTACTGATGATGGCTTCCTCCCGGGTAAAATATTCCGGAGGTAAACTAGTCCCCCATTCGGATTTTCGGGTGGGGACTACACGAGAGGGGGCGATCATCAGGAAGATGGATACTGACATTCTGCGAGTCAGAGCGTGGAATGTTAGAAGTTTGAATCGTTGTGGTAGGTTAGAGAATCTGAAAAGGGAGATGGATAGGCTAAAGTTAGATGTAGTTGGTATAAGTGTAGTACGTTGGCAGGAAGAACAGGATTTTTGGTCAGGCGACTACCGAATTATCAACACAAAATCAAACAGGGGAAATGCAGGAGTTGGTTTAATAATGAATAAGAAAATAGGGCAGCGGGTAAGCTACTACGACCAGCATAGTGAAAGAATTATTGTCGTCAAGATAGACACCAAACCAATGCCCACTGCAATAGTGCAGGTCTATATGCCTACTAGTTCAGCGGATGATGAAGAAATTGAAAGGATATACGAGGAGATAGAAGATTTAATACAATATGAAAAAGGTGACGAGAATCTAATTGTGATGGGAGACTGGAATTCAGTGGTAGGCCAAGGAAGAGAAGGTAGTACAGTAGGAGAATTTGGATTGGGACAAAGGAACGAAAGAGGAAGTCAGCTGGTTGAATTCTGCACTGATTATAATTTAGTCCTTGCCAATACTTGGTTCAAACACCACAAACTACGGCTGTATATGTGGACGAGACCTGGAGACACTGGAAGGTATCAAATAGACTTCATTATGATTAGGCAGAGATTCAGAAACCAGGTGTTGGATTGCAAAATTTTCCCAGGAGTAGACGTGGACTCTGACCACAACTTGTTGGTCATGAAATGCCATCTGAAGTTGAAGAAATTGAAGAAAGGAAAGAATGAAAAAATACTGGATCTAGACAAGTTGGAAGAAAAGAGTGTGAGGGATTGTTTCAAGGAACATGTTGCACAAGGACTAAATGAAAAGGCTGAAGGAAACACTTGAGGAAGAGTGGAGAGTAATGAAAAATGAAGTCAGTAGGGCTGCTGAAGAAATGTTAGGAAGGAAGAAAAGATCAACTAAGAATTAGTGGATAACTCAGAAGATACTAGACCTGATTGATGAATGACGAAAATACAGGAATGCTAGAAATGAAGAGGGCAGAAAAGAATACAGGCGATTAAAGAATCAAGTGGATAGAAAGTGCAAGGTAGCTAAGGAAGAATGGCTGAAGGAGAAGTGCAAGGATGTCGAAGGCTGTGTGGTCCTGGGAAAGGTAGATGCTGCATACAGGAAAATCAAGGAAACCTTTGGAGAAAGGAAATCTAGGTGTATGAATATTAAGAGCTCAGATGGAAAGCCACTTCTAGGGAAAGAAGACAAAGCAGAAAGATGGCAGGAGCATATCCAACAGTTGTATCAAGGTAAAGATGTAGATAATTTGGGTCTGGAACATGAAGAGGCTGTTGATGTTGATGAAATGGGAGACCCAATTTTGAGGTCAGAGTTTGACAGAGCTGTGAGTGACCTCAATAGGAACAAGGCATCTGGAATTGATGACATTCCCTCTGAATTACTGACTGCCTTAAGAGAAACCAGCATGGCAAGGTTATTTCATTTAGTGTGCAAGATGTATGAGACAGGAGAAGTCCCATCCGATTTTCAGCAGAATGTTGTTATACCTATTCCCAAGAAAGCTGGTGCTGACAGGTGTAAAAATTACCGCACCATTAGTTTAGTATCTCATGCCTGCAAAATTTTAACATGTATTATTTACAGAAGAATGGAAAAACAAGTTGAAGCTGAGTTGGGAGAAGATCAATTTGGCTTCAGAAGAAATGTAGGAACACGTGAAGCAATCCTGACTTTACGTCTGATCTTAGAGGACCGAATCAAGAAGGACAAGCCCACGTACATGGCATTCGTAGATCTAGAAAAGGCATTCGATAATGTTGATTGGACAAAGCTATTCATGATTCTGAAGATCATAGGCATCAGATACCGAGAACGAAGAATTATCTCCAATCTGTATAAAAATCAGTCTGCAGTGATAAGAACTGAGGGCTTTGAAAAAGAAGCAGCAATCCAGAGAGGAGTGAGGCAAGGCTGCAGTTTGTTCCCTCTCCTTTTCAATGTTTAAATAGAACAGGCAGTAAAGGAAATCAAAGAGAAATTTGGAAAGGCAATCACAGTCCACGGAGAGGAAATCAAAACCTTGAGATTTGCCGATGGTATTGTTATTTTATCTGAGACTGTAGAAGATCTCGAGAAGTTGCTGAATGGTATGGATGAAGTCTTGGGTAAGGACTACAAGATGAAAATAAATAAGTCCAAAACAAAAGTAATGGAGTGCAGTCAAACGAAGACTGGTGATGTAGGAAATATTAGATTGGGAAATGAAGTCTTAAAGGAAGTAGATGAATATTGTTACTTGGATAGTAAAATAACTAACGATGGCAGACGTAAGGAGGACATAAAATGCAGACTAACACAAGCCAGGAAGAGCTTTCTTAATACATTCATGCCCATCATCTGAGCGACTATTTAAAGGGCTGGCCCAGCTGTTAGTGGCAGAGCAAACAACAACAAATTATTTTCACAATAAGTTCTAAACTGAACAAGATATGGAAACAAAATTTTCCACATACCTTAATGAAGTCCTCTAGTATCTCTGTAGGGTGCGGTAGGTCACACTTTCCTTTAGATCTTTTGGTACACCCCTATTCGACCGTATTGTTCCACATATGGCAGTGTTCTGTTCCCATAACTGTTTTGCGAGTCCAACGCAATTTGTAATAATTGTCCAATATAGACTGTATACTCCTGGCCAAGATAATTTTCAAGCAGTTGAAAAACTGTGCTTTGTAAATTCGCATCACTTGCACCATTTATATTGTCCCTACACATCATGGTTATACTTCAGAACGCAACTATACACACGCTTGAGCAATCACAAAATACGCAGCTAGTTGTGCGAGCGCTAGGCTACCTTCAGAAACAAAACAAAGAAAGTGCATTGGAAGGGAAAATCGCCGTGGCCATGTGGTTTTCAGTGAGTAGAAACATTCATAAGGGAATTACTTTCATCTCTCTCGCACATATTTGTGACCAAAATAGATCCCAGCTGCGTAGGAACGGCTCGAGTTCAAGGTTGCGCTTATCTGGGCTAACTCAGATACGGTCCATAGCATGGTCACGTGCTATAGGCAATAACTGGGATACGGGCATGAATGTGTTAAGAAAAGAAATTTGCTTACTTCAAACATTGATATCGGAATTAGAAATATGTTTTTGAAGATTTTCGTGTGGAACATGGCATTGTATGGAAGTGAAACATGGACGATAACTAGCTCAGAAAGAAAGAGAATAGAAGCTTTTGAAATGTGGAGTTACAGAAGAATGCTGAAGGTGAGATGGATAGATCGAATCACGAATGAAGAGATACTGAATCGAATTGGTGAGAGGAGACCGATTTGGCTAAATTTGACGAGAAGAAGAGATAGAATGATAGGACATATCTTAAGACACCCAGGACTTGTTCAGTTGGTTTTTGAAGGAAGTGTAGGTGGTAAGAGCCGGCCCCCGTGGTGTAGGGGTAGCGTGCCTGCCTCTTACCCGGAGGCCCCGGGTTCGATTCCCGGCCAGGTCAGGGATTTTTACCTGGACCTGTGGGCTGGTTCGAGGTCCACTCAGCCTGCGTGATTAGAAATGAGGAGCTATCTGACGGTGAGATAGCGGCCCCGGTCTAGAAAGCCAAGAATAACGGCCGAGAGGATTCGTCGTGTTGACCACACGACACCTCGTAATCTGCAGGCCTTCGGGCTGAGCAGCGGTCGCTTGGTAGGCCAAGGCCCTTCAAGGGCTGTAGTGCCATGGGGTTTGGTTTGGTTTTTGGTAGGTGGTAAGAACGGTAGGGGTAGACCAAGGTATGAATATGACAAGCAGATTAGAGCAGATGTAGGATGCAATAGTTACGTAGAAATGAAAAGGTTAGCACAGGATAGGGTGGCATGGAGAGCTGCATCAAACCAGTCTATGGACTGATGACTCAAGCAACAACATTATAAAAAGGAAGAAATATTTCATGCCTTAACAGCCAGTTTTTCTTTCAACAGGCCTGTACAGAGATGGTAATGCCCATGTGTTCAGATGGCAGGCATGATATGTTTGAAAAGAAAGGATGGGATTTTACCCAGTATTCTGATACATGCTACAAGGAATGGAAAGTTCGACCTCAGCCTGACTTGGCAGTTAAAATTCATGGAGGTAAAAATATCTCTACAGCATCAAACATAATCTTCAGGTAAGATTACATTAAATGCTTAATAAATATTAAAAGGCTGACTGGCTAAATATCGGAAATAATTTTCAACTACACAAGCTATAAAATAATTGACAATAGCTGTCTCTACTCCACTAGTTATTGAAGTTTGACTATTTAAGTGTGCCCTGCAGATTCAAAATTTAGAAACGGTGTTCTTGAAAAAGATCTAGGAACACTGTAACTTGGAAAATTTATTGTAATATTCAGAAAATATTGCTTGAACTGTCAAGAGTATTGAGAGAAGCCTACTTTATTATCTAAAATATCATAGAAATATTCACTGACCAGCCAGAGTCAGTCATTATCCTAGTTTCTAAGAACACTTAGTGTATATTTTCTTTTCTTTTTATCTTCCGACCTTTATGACGGCGATGGCAGAGTTATACCCTCCACTGATTAGCAAACATACATACATACACATACATTATCATTATAGACTGTTATGCCTTTCAGCGTTCAGTCTGCAAGCCTCTGAGAATTTACTAAATGTCGCCACAATCCTCGATTTGCAAGTAGTGTTGTGACCTCATTTAGTGCTATACCTCTTATCTTTAAATCATTAGAAACTGAGTCTAACCATCATCGTCGTGGTCTCTCTCTACTTCTCTTACCCTCCATAGCAGAGTCCATTATTCTCCTAGGTAACCTATCCTCCTCCATTCACCTCACATGACCCACCACCGAAGCCGGTTTATGCGTACAACTTCATTCATTGAGTTCATTCCTAAATTAGCCTTTATCTCCTCATTCCGAGTACCCCCCTTTGCCATTGTTCCCTCCTGTTTGTACCAGCAATCATTCTTGCTACTTTAATATCTGTTACTTCTAACTTATGATTAAGATCCTGAGTCCACCCAGCTTTCGCTCCCGTAAAGCAAAATTGGTCTGAAAACAACTCGATGTAAAGATAGTTTTGTCTGGCAGCTGACTTCCTTCTTACAGAATACTGCTGATCGCAACTGCTAGCTCACTGCATTCAATCAATATCAATCAATCAATCAATACTGATCTGCATTTAGGGCAGTCGCCCAGGTGGCAGATTCCCTATCTGTTGCTTTCCTAGCCTTTTCCGAAATGATTTCAAAGAAATTGGAAATTTATTGAACATCTCCCTTGGTAAGTTATTCCAATCCCTAACTCCCCTTCCTATAAATGAATATTTGCCCCAGTTTGTCCTCTTGAATTCCAACTTTATCTTCATATTATGATCTTTCCTACTTTTATAGACGCCATTCAAACCTATTCGTCTACTAATGTCATTCCACGCCATCTCTCCGCTGACAGCTCGGAACATACCACTTAGTCGAGCAGCTCTTCTTCTTTCTCTCAATTCTTCCCAACCCAAACATTGCAACATTTTTGTAACGCTACTCTTTTGTCGGAAATCACCCAGAACAAATCGAGCTGCTTTTCTTTGGATTTTTTCCAGTTCTTGAATCAGGTAATCCTGGTGAGGGTCCCATACACTGGAACCATACTCTAGTTGGGGTCTTACCAGAGACTTATATGCACTCTCCTTTACATCCTTACTACAACCCCTAAACACCCTCATAACCATGTGCAGAGATCGGTACCCTTTATTTACAATCCCATTTATGTGATTACCCCAGTGAAGATCTTTCCTTATATTAACACCTAGATACTTACAATGATCCCCAAAAGGAACTTTCACCCCATCAACGCAGTAATTAAAACTGAGAGGACTTTTAATATTTGTAAAACTCACAACCTGACTTTTAGCCCCATTTATCAACATACCATTGCCTGCTGTCCATCTCACAATATTTTCGAGGTCACGTTGCAGTTGCTCACAATCTTGTAACTTATTTATCACTCTATAGAGAATAACATCATCCGCAAAAAGCCTTAGCTCCGATTCCACTCCTTTACTCATATCATTTATATATATAAGAAAACATAAAGGTCCGATAACACTGCCCTGAGGAACTCCCCTCTCAACTATTACAGGGTCAGACAAAGCTTCACCTACTCTAACTCTCTGAGATCTATTTTCTAGAAATATAGCAACCCATTCAGTCACTCTTTTGTCTAGTCCAATTGCACTCATTTTTGCCAGTAGTCTCCCATGATCCACCCTATCAAATGCTTTAGACATGTCAATCGCGATACAGTCCATTTGACCTCCAGAATCCAAGATATCTGCTATATCTTGCTGGAATCCTACTAGTTGAGCTTCAGTGGAATAACCTTTCCTAAAACCGAATTGCCTTCTATCGAACCAGTTATTAATTTCACAAACATGTCTAATATAATCAGAAAGAATGCCTTCCCAAAGCTTACATACAATGCATGTCAAACTTACTGGCCTGTAATTTTCAGCTTTATGTCTATCACCCTTTCCTTTATACACAGGGGCTACTATAGCAACTCTCCATTCATCTGGTATAGGTCCTTCGGCCAAACAATAATCAAATAAGTACTTCAGATATGGTATTATATCCCAACCCATTGTCTTTAGTATATCCCCAGAAATCTGATCAATTCCAGCCGCTTTTTTAGTTTTCAACTTTTGTATCTTATTGTAAATGACATTGTTATCATATGTAAATTTTATTACTTCTTTGGCCTTAGTCTCTTCCTCTATCTCGACATTATCCTTGTAACCAACAATCTTTACATACTGCTGACTGAATACTTCTGCCTTTTGAAGATCATCACATACACACTCCCCTTGTTCATTAATTATTCCTGGAATGTCCTTCTTGGAACCTGTTTCTGCCTTAAAATACCTATACATACCCTTCCATTTTTCACTAAAATTTGTATGACTGCCAATTATGCTTGCCATCATGTTATCCTTAGCTGCCTTCTTTGCTAGATTCAATTTTCTAGTAAGTTCCTTCAATTTCTCCTTACTTCCACAGCCATTTCTAACTCTATTTCTTTCCAGTCTGCACCTCCTTCTTAGTCTCTTTATTTCTCTATTATAATAAGGTGGGTCTTTACCATTCCTTACCACCCTTAAAGGTACAAACCTGTTTTCGCATTCCTCAACAATTTCTTTAAACCCATCCCAGAGTCTGTTTACATTTTTATTTACCGTTTTCCACCGATCATAGTTACTTTTTAGAAACTGCCTCATACCTGCTTTATCAGCCATATGGTACTGCCTAACAGTCCTACTTTTAAGACCTTCCTTTCTATCACATTTATTTTTAACTACCACAAAAACAGCTTCATGATCACTAATACCATCTATTACTTCAGTTTCCCTATAGAGCTCATCTGGTTTTATCAGAACCACATCCAAAATATTTTTCCCTCTGGTTGGTTCCATCACTTTCTGAATCAGCTGTCCTTCCCATATTAACTTATTTGCCATTTGTTGGTCATGCTTCCTGTCGTTCGCATTTCCTTCCCAATTGACATCTGGCAAATTCAGATCTCCCGCTACAATCACATTTCTTTCCATGTCGTTTCCCACATAGCTGACTATCCTATCAAATAATTCCGAATCCGCATCAGTGCTACCCTTTCCCGATCTGTACACTCCAAATATATCAAGTTGCCTATTATCTTTAGAAATGAGCCTTACACCTAGAATTTCATGTGTCTCATCTTTAACTTTTTCGTAGCTTACAAATTCTTCTTTCACCAGAATGAAAACTCCCCCTCCCACCTTTCCTATCCTATCTCTACGATACACACTCCAGTGCCGTGAGAAAATTTCTGCATCCATTATATCATTTCTCAGCCATGATTCAACTCCTATTACAATATCTGGTAAATATATATCTATTAAATTACTTAATTCTATTCCTTTCTTTACAATACTTCTACAGTTCAACACTAACAATTTTATGTCATCCCTACTTGATTTCCAGTTCCCTGTTCCCTTATCACCGCTCCCTAGGCCATCCCGTTTCCCTGAATGTACCTCCCTATTACCCTTCCAAACAAATTTCCTAACTTATACGTACCACTGCGGTTTAAATGAAGGCCATCCGAGCGCAGATCCCTTTCTCCTACCCACCCATTAGGATCTAGAAATTTCACTCCCAGTTTCCCACATACCCACTCCATAGTCTCATTTAAATCCCCAATCACCCTCCAGTCAGTATCCCTCCTACACAGTATTCCACTAATAACAATCTCCGCTTTCTTAAACTTCACCCGTGCTGCATTTACCAGATCCCACACATCTCCAACTATGTTGGTACTTATATCAGCTTGCCTTACGTTGTTGGTACCAACGTGAAACACTACCACCTTCTCCTTCCCCTCCTCCCTCTCTTCTACTTTCCTCAACATCTGCCTCAACCTAATTCCTGGATAACATTCTACCCTGGTTCCCTTTCCTCCACACACTTTCCCCACGTGTCTAACGATGGAATCCCCCATGACCAGAGCCTCAACCCTACCCACCTCATTTGATCCCCTCCCCTCCTGGTCAGCCCTATCTTTCCTGATAGCTGCAGAAGCTACTTCCTCCTCCCTTTTCTCCTTCCCATGACCCTGTTCCACCTGTCTTTTCCTATCCTCTACTCTACATTTCCCTTTCCTACCTTTTCCCTTCCTCCTACTTCCACGCATCTCAGCAACAGTTCCCTGTCCCTCATCTTCCCTCTGTTGTTCTACCTGGAGTGACTCGTACCGATTTCGCACTGACACCTGTCCTGAATTCTGATCCTGAATAGACCCCTTGGCCTGCAATCTCCTTCCCCTTAGAACATTAGACCACCTGTCTTCTACAACTCCTCCCTCTCCTTCCCCTCCTACTGTAACCTGTACATTGTTTGGGGGACTCCTATCTTCCTTCCCGTCTTCTGTACTACTACTTCTTTACTACACATAGATTCAATCTCACTTACTATATTACCATCCTGGGAAAACACACAACCTAAATACTTGAAATTGTCGACCTATTCTAGCTTTGTATCACCAATCTGACATTCAATTGTTGAATTTCTTACCTACTGACACCAATTTAGTCTTCGAGAGGCTAATTTTCATACCATACTCATTGCACTTATTTTCAAGTTCCAAGATATTAGACTGTAGGCTTTCGGCACAGTCTGCCATTAAGACCAAGTCGTCAGCATAGGCCAAACTGCTTACTACATTTCCACCTAACTGAATCCCTCCCTGACATTTTTTTTCTTTCAGCAGATGATCCATGTAAACTACGAACAGCAAAGGTGAAAGATTACAGCCTTGTCTAACCCCTGTAAGTACCCTGAGCCAAGAACTCATTCTACCATCAATTCTTACTGAAGCCCAATTGTCAACATAAATGCCTTTGATTGATTTTAATAATCTACCTTTAATTCCATAGTCCCCCAGTATAGTGAACATCTTTTCCCTCGGTACTCTGTCATATGCTTTCTCTAGATCTACGAAACATAAACACAACTGCCTATTCGTCTCGTAGCATTTTTCAATTACCTGGCGCATACTGAAAAATCTGATCCTGACAGCCTCTCTGTGGTCTGAAACCGCACTGGTTTTCATCCAACTTCCTCTCAACAACTGATCGCATCCTCCCTTCCAAGATGCCAGTGAATACTTTGCCTGGTATACTAATCAATGAGATACCTCAATAGTTGTTGCAATCCTTCCTGTTCCCTTGCTTATATATAGGTGCAATTACTGATTTTGTCCAATCTGAAGGTACCTTACCAACACTCCACGCTAATTTTACTACTCTATGAAGCCATTTCATCCCTGCCTCCCCACTATACTTCACCATTTCAGGTCTAATTTCATCTATTCCTGCTGCCTTATGACAATGGAGTTTTTTTTACCATCCTTTCCACTTCCTCTAGCATAATTTCACCAACATCATTTTCCTCCTCCCCATGAGCTTGGCTGTTTGCAACACCACCAGGATGATTTCCTTTTACATTGAGAAGATGTTCAAAATATTCCCTCCATCTCTCCAGTGATTCCCTGGGATCTATTATGAGTTCACCTGAATTACTCAAAACACTGTTCATTTCCTCTTTCCCTCCCTTCCTAAGATTCTTTATTACTGTCCAGAAAGGTTTCCCTGCTGCTTGACCTAGCCTTTCCAGGTTATTACCAAAATCTTCCCATGACTTCTTTTTGGATTCAACAACTATTTGTTTCGCTCTGTTTCTTTCATCTTCGTACAACTCCCTGTCTGCCTTGGCCCTTGTTTGGAGCCATTTCTGATAAGCCTTCTTTTGTACGTTTACAGGCTGCCCTCACCTCATCATTCCACCAGATGTTCGCCTTTTTCCATCTTTACACACAGTTGTTCCTAGGCATTCCCTTGCTATTTCTACTACAGCATCCCTGTATGCCACCCATTCACTTTCTATACCCTGAACCTGCTTACTGTCTACTGTTTGAAACTTCTCACTAATCATATCCATGTACTTCTGTCTAATTTCCTCGTCCTGGAGATTTTCTACCCTTATTCGTTTGCTGACAGATTTGACTTTCTCTACCCTAGCCCTAGAGATACTTAATTCACTACAGATCAGATAGTGGTCTGTATCACCGAAAAATCCGCAAAAAACTTGTACATTCCTAACCAATTTCCTGAATTCAAAGTCTGTTAAGATATAGTCTATTATGGATCTGGTACCGCTAGCCTCCCATGTGTAGCGGTGAATAGCCTTATGCTTGAAGAATGTATTCATAACAGCTAAACCCATACTAGCACAAAAATCCAGCAAACGCTTCCCATTCCTATTATCTTCCCTACATTTACCAATTACCCTTTCGTATCCTTCAGTTCTATTCCCAACTCTCGCATTGAAATCGCCCATTAGCACTATTCTATCCTTGCTGTTGACCCTGACCACGATGTCACTCAATGCTTCATAAAACTTGTCAACTTCATCCTCATCTGCACCCTCACATGGTGAATACATGGACACAATTCTTGTCCTAATTCCTCCAACTGACAAATCTACCCACATAATTCGCTCATTTACATGCCTGACAGAAACTAGGTTGCGTGCAATGGTATTTCTGATAAAGAGCCCTACCCCAGACTCTGCCCTTCCCTTTCTAACACCCGTCAAGTACACTTTATAATCTCCTATCTCTTCCTCATTAACTTCTTTTACCCGAATATCACTTACTCCTAACACATCCAGATGCATCCTCTTTGCTGACTCAGACAGTTCTACTTTCTTTCTTTCTTCCATAAGCCCCATTAATATTGATAGCTCCCCATCGAATTCCATTTCGTTCACCAAGTTGTTTCCAAGGAGTCCCTCGCCTCAGAGTCCTGCACCCAGACCCACGGGCTCCGGCAGCCCAGCCCGTGCAGTGCCGTTCTCTTCTGATGTGGCAGCGTTCTAGCCCACAGCACTGGGCTTATACGGCCCACCACAGTCCACCGTACTGGGCGGGCTCAGTGGAATAACCTTGAGTACTTCTCCACAATAACATGTGCGCTGTGCACAATGAAATGTTCATGTCACACTACTATTCGGATCATTCACTCTACGAATTCCCGTGCGCTAATAACATATTTTAAAGTAGGCTAATCGCATTTGGAAATTAAACGGTACAGATTTCTCCTGCACTGTAATAATAATAATAATAATAATAATAATAATAATAATAATTGAAAACACAGAAACTTTATTATAAACTAATATTCATTTGCAATTGACATCAAGTTAACTGAAAATTAATCTAAATAACACGAAGCATATTCATAGGACTTAATTCGCGTTTACTTCAAAATAAAATATAAACAGAAATGACGTGCAATATGCCAACAATAAAAATAAACCTGAACATAGCTTTTAATTAGTGTGCG
The DNA here is from genome assembly GCF_040414725.1 of Anabrus simplex. Classification (NCBI taxonomy): domain Eukaryota; kingdom Metazoa; phylum Arthropoda; class Insecta; order Orthoptera; family Tettigoniidae; genus Anabrus; species Anabrus simplex. Next base: position 158,608,500 of record NC_090267.1, read on the forward strand.
TAGTTTATTGGTCATTGTTAATGGTGGCGGAATGGAATTACTGTGAATGAAAAGAAGAGCATCAGCAATTGTCTGGTTGTAGAAAAGAATGAAGCCCGCTGAACTGAAATTTCTCTCTGAAGCTGAACTTGATGCTTGCATACATATTACTTTCTTAGCGATCTGGTGAAGTTTTGAATAGTTTTGTCCGTTTGTTCTCCAATAGGACACTATATCCATCTTCTTCCATTCCACAATTTTGCTTTAAATATCCTTCCAACTCATCTGTTGGAATAGAAGCATCATGAACGTCAATCCACGAAGAAAACTTCATTACTTTGGCAGGTTGTAGCATATTCGTGGAGTCTAATGACACGGAAACATTAGAATGCTCGTCATTCAACCACACCTCGTTCATCGTAAGTTTTTGATCTAATCATAAAAAGACAAAATCAGTCCGACTCCTTTAATCTATACAAATATAATAAAGAGAGAGCACAAATTGTGTTAGTTTGTGTATATCTGGAGGGTAATCTCAGAAACTACTGTAACGATTCTAAAAATCCTTTTACTAATGAAAATACATTATCCCTGAGAGACATGGGCTGTATTTTATTTTCAAAACAATTCGAGGTGGGAGGAGACGGGGGAGATTATAAAAATAATAGGCTAATATAGGCGAAATATCGAATTTGTCTTGCAAGGACGAAACTAAGCTCATTTTAAGCCCCTTGACCCAAAGAACAAATCTCAGTAAGCCCTATGGGCCCGAAAACCATGTTTTAAGGCCCTAAAACTGACCGTTATGGAGATATTTGCGCCACACTACCCCTGCTCCCGGAATCGGATAAGAAAATGAACTGCCGTAACCATGGCAATGCCAGCTCCAGGATTCTACAGCAACGAGATTATGCGTGTACGTTTGGGCATAGCAGCCAACCAAAATTTGTACACATAATCCCTGAGCATATGTACAATATATCTCAAAAACTTAACATGTTACAGACATGAAGTGGTATTAATCTCTTTTAAAACTGAAGAGACATGTATTATTTTGTTTTCGGAAAAGACACTTAATGAGGGGCGGAGGAGGACTGAAATGTGGGCTGGCGAGAATTCTTAAGATGAGCATATCTACAGTATATCTCAAACACTTAACATGTTAAAGATGTGAAAATCGATATTTTTAATATTTTAAAAGTTAAAAAACCAGGTATTATTTTGTTTTTTGAAAACCACTTAACGTGGAGGGACTGAAAATGGGGTTGTATTAATTTTATTAGGGTACTGATATCTCAAAAACTGAAGTTTTTACAGACATAAAAATTGGTATTTAGAGTCTCCTTTAAGAAGAAAGAAATACGTATTCTTTTGGTTTTGGAAAATCCAGTTTAGGGGGGATGAAAGGACTGAAAGATTAGTTGAATTATTTGTATGAGGATACTTATATCTAAAACCTAAAGATGTTGTAGACATGAAAATGGGTATTTGAAATCACCTTTAAAAATTAAAAAAACATTCATTTTGGGGGGGTGGGTAAAATTAACTTCGGAGTGGGGGGGGGGGGGGGGGCAAGCATTGAAATAGGTTTTGAATTCTTTTCATGAGGATACAAATATCTCAAGAACTGAAGATGTTACAGTCGTGATAATTGGTATTTGGGCAGTTCCTTTAGCAATACACACGTATTTTTTTTTCGGAAAAACCACTTAAGGGACTGAAAATAATTGAAAAAGCAGGTGAATTTTTAAAATGAGTACCGGTATATCTAGAGTGTATGTCAAAAGCTTTACATATTACAGACATGGTACATGGAATTTCCTTTAAAAATAAATAAACATGTCACTCTTTTTTGTTTTCGGAAAATCCACATAGGTGGGGGTGGAGGAAGGACTGATAAAGAGGTTGAATTCTTTTTATACGGATACATATATCTCAAAACCTGAAGATGTTACAGATGTGAAAATATGTATTTGTAATCTCCTTTAAAAATAAAGAAACCTTTTTCTTTTTTTTTACTTGAGAGAAGACGTTCTCACGTGTACAGTTCTATGTCACATGGTCATCTCAGCCCCAAAGGGCAATACCACACACTTGGTTTACAAAGAGTTTCTGGAGTAAATGAAACTCAGTTTTTATACTTCAGGGAATTTCAGATAATGTCTTAGTACAGTACCGAGGAACGATTAATCAAATTACGAAATCCACGCGAGAAGCTGCGGGTAACTGCTAGTGTGTACATAACGTTCACTGCAGATTGTACAGTACACAAAATTAACATCTTTCCCATCACCGTCAACTGCAGGCTTGAATACCAACCAAATACGACTTTTAAGTGTAGGATCCGGTTCAGAAGTCTTGTATTGTGTGGTTTTCAGTTCGTTTGTTCCTTCCTTTTTTTTTTACTTCACGGGATAGACAGAGAAGTCAAACTGAAGACCACAGCAACTTTGATCGGCTCCACTTGACCGTAATGCAACGCACTCCGCTGACACGCAGTACACTGTACACATTGAAGCAGTCAGCCCATAGAACTACCACAGCACTGTCCTTGGCTCACCGCGTACAAATGACATAGCGCTGGCCCAGACTGGCCCGTGCGATGACGTCACGGGCTTCTTATGTTCGAGTCTTGCAGCCTACTGCCGAAGCAGATCATGGGCTGGGCCTCTCTGCAGGACTCTGCCTCGCCTGTCAAATGGGAGTGGGACTCCATTACTCCCATAGGTCTGAGGCTTGCTTAAAATGTTCTGAGCTAGGTAAATTCATGAAGCAGGATGCTACCCTACTTGCACACAGTCCAAGTGAGGATCTCTCCTCTAACGGGTTATGGACCACCGGTGAATTGTATAGTCCTAGCCGCCTGAGCACAAGGAGGGCCATGACTCAGAATATGTCCGAGATGCCCACTCCCATTCCATAGCAACTGGTATCCCGACTCTCAGGACCACTTACTAGGCCACTCAGCCATTGCCCATGGTTCACAAACTAGGGCGTGGGTACAGTAACCCACAAACATGAACCATTTGATTAGCAAAAGCAGGAGAATTTTCTTGGCCTTTCTGTTTTTAGTTGATATTCTTAGTCCGAGGAGCAGAACTTGTCTTCCTAAGTGGTTGATCATCTTATCGTTTTGAATCAACAACTTACCACAACACACAACAATTTTGAATGGTATAATTTTTGAATAGATGATTGAAAACTCACCAATTTTATCCAGTTGCCTTCAGAATCTCTGAGCTTTGTTCTATCAAAGTTGTTAAATGTTTTATTGAAATGAACACTTGATTACGTAAAAGCAACATACAGTGCACTCGTAAAGACTTCGCACCACATGTGCACTGAACAGTTCTCTATTTCTATACTAATAAATAGGGAGCGGATTTTTATGTAATTACATATTTTTTTGCGTAAGTTTTAATGCAAGTCATAAACTTTACAAAAGGAAATATTTTAAAATCCTCCTTATCAATACAAATCAACTCATCTGTTAGATGAAGCAAAGTCTAAACATGTTTCAGTCTAATCTCAAGGCCATATTCAGCAGCAGAACAGTAATTACATAATACACAAACAAATTTAAAATCGTAATGAAGTGAAGTGACAATGATCATGAGTAGTGAATTAAAAAACATATTGAGGTATAAAGTCCTCTCGTCTAATAGATCATTCTTGAATTGTCAATTAAAACTGCTGACTGTTAAAATGAAGACACTGTGCTGAGGAGTGTAGTGAGGCCGTCAATACTATGGTTTAAAACATGTGTAACATCTGTAATGAGAAAAAGGAAATATGAGTGGATGAAAAACAAGATAAAAAATAATGTACGAAAAGAAAACTCATATAACTTACTTGTAACAAAAGTTGTCGTCTCGAATGGAGATGACCTTGTCAGTCTCAAGTCACATTGCCTGTGTGTGGCTTACTGTATATCTGTGTCGATGTGGTTGGGAGGGGGGAGGGGTGAGGAGGGAGGGACGATGTGAATCACGGAAGGAGAGTGTTGATGGAAGGGCGGGTCTTGTTCTAGAATCTGATAGAATCTGAGAACAACGATTCCCTTAATTATCTCGATTTAACTATTACCCGCAATCAGAACAAAACCCTTTCTTTTAATATTTACAGGAAGCCCACTCACACAATAAACACAATCCACCAAACTTCTCTACACCCAGGGACACAGAAGAAGGCAGCTTACAATAGTATGATTTTCAGAGCTCTCAAAAATCCGTTATCCCGTAAGAATTTTAGAAAGGAAATCAACACCATTTATGTAATAGCCGAAGGTAATGGTTTCAGTAAAGCTTTTGTGAACAAAATTCTCAATAAATTTAAAAGTAAACCCAAGACCACCTTAGAAAAAGAATCTTCCCCTAAAGAGAACTTCACCACATTTATCTTTAATAATAATAATAATAATATATATCCTATTTCAAACATCTTTAAAAAACACAAGTTAAAAGTTAGCTTTCAAGACCATTCACACCAATGCGAAAACGTTTTTTAATTCTCATACTGTCAACAGCCACCAAAAATATTCAAACTCTGGGATATACAAATTAAAATGCCAATCATGTCTTTCAACCTATATTGGGCAAACAGGCCGCAGCTTCAATGTAAGATACTCCGAACACCTCAATGCCCTAAAGTATAATCGCTACTCAGCCATGCGCGAACATTATAGAGAGAAAAATCATAAATACACAACAATTGATCAAGATTTAAAGATCCTGCATTACAAACAGAAAGGTCCCTTACTTAATATACTAGAGAATATTTATATAGATATCGACCACTATAACAATCCCGTATACAACTTGAATGAAATCAATGAAAAGAAAAATATTTTATTGGAAACCTTTGTCCCGCTCATCTGTGAACAATTCAGTAGTAAAAACGAGTTTCACTACCGACATTCTAGAACAAGACCCGCCCTTCCATCAACACTCTCCTTCCGTGATTCACATCGTCCCTCCCTCCTCACCCCTCCCCCCTCCCAACCACATCGACACAGATATACAGTAAGCCACACACAGGCAATGTGACTTGAGACTGACAAGGTCATCTCCATTCGAGACGACAACTTTTGTTACAAGTAAGTTATATGAGTTTTCTTTTCGTACATTATTTTTTATCTTGTTTTTCATCCACTCATATTTCCTTTTTCTCATTACAGATGTTACACATGTTTTAAACCATAGTATTGACGGCCTCACTACACTCCTCAGCACAGTGTCTTCATTTTAACAGTCAGCAGTTTTAATTGACAATTCAAGAACGATCTATTAGACGAGAGGACTTTATACCTCAATATGTTTTTTAATTCACTACTCATGATCATTGTCACTTCACTTCATTACGATTTTAAATTTGTTTGTGTATTATGTAATTACTGTTCTGCTACAGAAGATGGCCTTGAGATTAGGCTGAAACATGTTTAGACGTTGCTTCATCTAACAGATGAGTTGATTTGTATTGGTAAGGAGGATTTTTAAATATTTTCTTTTTTAAAGTGATAACCATCAATACGGAATGAGATTTATAACTTGCAACAAGTTATAAAGTTCATTATTCTTATTGTGCATCCCCAAGTGTAAAAATTTAATCTTATTTCACATAAAAACACATATTTCCACATTTTAAAAATGTAAATACATATTTTAAGAAAATCTTTAACAAGCGCATAAATTGACAATATTTGTTAATCAATAAAATTTAAAATGCTTCTGTGTTATAAAATAATGCTCATATAATCATTTACAATTACGGTATTGTTTTAAACTTTGTATTTAACATCATGTATCTGAATGTTTCAGCTATTTATAGACTTCCCTCCAGAAGTTCTAAAACTTGCTGGTCACTGGCTACGTCGTTACATTTAGACAGCAATTTGATTTGCTGCACAAGATGTTTCCTTGCATGATGTCATTCCAACTCACTTTTATGAGTCAACCCGCCCGGGTCTTGTTTATAGAATATCAGCGAAAGGCAATCACGGAGAGATAAAGTGATGTAATACCGTTACAACATGGGAGGCTGGGAAGAATATTGCCCAACCATTAGGTAGTGGGATTTCATCACTCCTAAGAGTAAGGTTAGCTGTTCTGGTCCATATATCATTCCCGTGGTCGTCTGATTTTGTATGGATTTCTAAGAAATATTTCCTTCAGTGTCCGCTGCTATTCTTTTTTATTGAAACAGTGATTCACCGTAAATGCGTGTGTCGTAACCTGCAAAATAATGCCAAAAGAGAAATCGAGTACAAGGTCGCATCTTCAACAATATGAAGTGGAATTTAAAAGCATTTTCACTCCGATGGAAAAGTATAATTTTGCCAACCGAGTGGTAAAACAGTAAGTGCAGATCAACGTTCTCAAGTAACCCAGCATTTGTCTGGAAATAAGCATACTGTAGCTGCTTTGCGTGTGCATTCACAACAATTACTAATAGCTAAACCAGCTACTTCAAATGCAGGCCATCTAAATATTCCCAGTATTATTTAGATGTGTGCAGATCATTTGTCTGCGCCGACATTCCTCTTGGCAAAATAAATAATCTGGGTCAAGTGGCAGAAAAATAGGAAATGTTGTAGTTGGTGTGTTGCAGAATGACAAAACTGCTTGTGAACAGTCTTATTTGCTAGCCTATAAAGAAATTCTTGCTGCAAACCATGTCACTGTAGCTAGGTTATTCAATGAAGCCATGCACTTACTTTGGCCAAAAGGTATAAAATACGATCATGTATTGCTTTTCCTTACTAATAGTGCAGTTTACATGAAAAAGGCAACCGAAGGACTTTCTGTGAGCTTTCCAAAAACGATACACGTAACTTGCGTTGTTAATGCTCTACACAGGTTATGTGAAACTGTGGGGGCTCAGTATCCTCAAGTGGATAAATTAGTGTCTAATGGCAAAAAAATTCTTCGTAAAAGCACCCTCAAGAATCGATCTGTTTAAAGAGAAAAATCCGGATCTTGCACTTCCTCCTCTGCCTATTGTTATGCGGTGGGATACCTGGCTTAGTGCTGTGGTATACTACGCAGAAAATTTCGAAAGTTTTGCATCCGTTGTGAATGCACTAGATAAAAACGATGCGTCGTCAATTGAGATTCTTCAAGAGATACTGAAAGACAGCTCTTTGAAAAATGATTTGGCATTTATATCTACCAATGTAAGCTTCTTGTGTAAAACTACAGACATACTTGAAAAATCCACAAACCTGTTGTCCGAAAAAGTGAAGGAAGTGCGCGCTGTTGAAAACAAACTAGATTCACTCCCAGCTTTGCAGGTACAGGGACTGTTGGAGGTCAAATATCAAAATTTCAAACAATGTGCCAAATTTCTAATGTATTAGAGGGTGCTCATGTTGGCGAAATTGATGGTGTTAGTGTTGGTGACATTCCTCTCTTTAACTATGCACGTCTGACTTCCTGTGAATTGGAGCAATCGTTTTCGCAGTATAAGGTGTTCTTTAGAGATAATCGGCATGCATTTGTGATGGACAATTTGGAGATGACCTTTGTTGTTCACTGCAATTGTGAGACTACTTCTAGCAACTAATATTCCAGCGTGTGAAGGGTGAGTACGAACTGGTACCATTTTTTCAAAAATGATAGGTTGCTTTTGCCATATTTAAACAAAACATTACCTTTAAAAAAATAACCATTCATAATATCTACTCTGGCATATCAAAAATTAATATACCATACTGCATGTTTCCATACACAGACACCAATTTGCCTTAAGGAGCACTTTTGGTAGCACTGTATTCTAATACAAAATGTTATACTTATTTACTTTTTGAGCGGGAGTGGTTATGTGATATTTAAAGGAAAATAATTTTAATTTGTTGTCACATATTTTAAAGTTTTCAGCACATAAAAAAATTAATATTTTTCACATTTTTTAGCACAAAAAATCCGCTCCCTACTAATAAATGAAAGTTAAAGCATAACAGTGTTTAACCCTCTTGGAGCCAAGAGCCAATCTGGTCGGCCGCTCCCCATCAGCTGGAAGAGGCCAGAGATCCACCTCCACTCTACTACTGTAAAGTGCCAAGCCGTTTTCAGTGGAAATACATGTATTTTAAAATTCGCGTATATCTACCGGTGTATAGCAAATACCGACATGAGATTTTCTACATATCGACTATGTAGAATAAGAAACTGGTTAGGAGTGATATAAAGAGTCAAAGACGTTTTATTGTTGATTTATAGTTGTCGATAACGTTTATTTTTAGGAAGAGAAAAATATTTTCGCATTTTCTCTCTCAATATCTACTTTGAAAAAAAATTTACGATACAAAAGAATATACGTAATTATGTATAATGTATTTCTAAATACAATTCTATAGAATAACTAATTTGAACGAGAAAAATAAAAATGTAAGAAATAAAAATTCAAACATATGTCACTAGTAAAAACAAGACAATTTTACTCACTGATAAAATTCGCGCGTATGTATCGATGTTTGGCAAATACTGACAACAAATTTTCTACGTGCGGACAACACAGTATTAACATAATTCTGAATTATTAAATAACTAAAAAATAGTAGTTGATATTATAGTTTTTGTTTTCAGAAAAAATAGTTTCTCGTTTTCGGTTGTAGTATATATTAGAAAAATAATTTTACAATACAACAGGAATTTACAAAATTAAGAAATGTATGGCACTAAAGCCGTGATTTGCTTTGATCTACTAAGCGACCGCTGCTCAGTTCGATACCTGCAGTTTACGAGGTGAATCATGGTCAGTGAGACGAATCCTCTCAGTAATTATTGTTTTCCAGACCAGGGTCGCCCTCTCACCCTCATCCTCAATTGCAATCACTTAGATTGAGTGAACCTCGAACCAACCCTCAGGACCAGGTGAAAATTCTTGACCTGGGCGGGAATCGAACCCATGACCTCCGGGTGAGAGGCAGGCACGCTACACTTGGCCCGTGGAGACCGGCATTTAGGTAATGATAAAGGACTATATGTGACTATAAGGTTTAGCAGAGAGTAAGTGAAAAGTAAACTGAAGTATGATACGGGCGGAGAATCAGACGGTAGGGCGTGTTTAGGACCAAGAACTTCCTTGAAGGAGACAGGAGGTTGAGGAATGTTGTCGGGTTCATTGGGACAAATTTCCACAAAATGTTCTTCAGAGACATCATCATATTCGTTATCACTAGTTTCATCTACCACCATATTCAGAGTAGCTTTAGTGCTGTTAGACACAATTAAATGTCTCTTCTTTTGCTACGGTGATTCCGCGGACGTGTCCGGTATAATTTCGTCGCTACTCTCTGAACTAAATTCCCTATCGCAATCCGATAAATCATCCACGTTAACTTCGCACTGTTCCAAACACTGCAGTAATTTATTGTCATCAATACCTGCTGAAAAATATCACGTGAACAACATGTCATTTTCCTGTCACAAATCCACTCACTGCAAGGAGCAATCTCTTACTGACCGGTTAGCGGTATTTGTAAACACAGGAAACGACTCTTGTGAAAGGTATAACACCCTCTTAGAACTGCCAAAGCAAGGCCAGGCACACAATAACGTGTAGCCCCTTTACTACAGGTTGTAACAAAATTATGCACGTCACTATAGGTTGCCTCAAAATTATGTATATCACAGAACTTTAAGCCGGCCGATGTAATCGGCTCTGGCAACTTCCAACTGGATGGTTAAAGGCTGACCAGATCGGCTCTGGCAATTTAAAGGGAGGGTGCTCGCACTACCGCCTGGCACCAAGAGAGTTAAATAGATATGAATTAAGGCACTTCCAGAAATCCTAGAAACTTAAAACCTTATACCTTTATAATTCCTAGAATAACAGTTTTAGGGGGTTTCAAAATCATGGCTCAGAAGGAAAATGTCGTAAGTATGTAAAAACATTTTTTTAACAGAAATAAGATTATAGTTTTTGTGAACTTAAGTGTTTCCTGAAAGTCAAAATTAATCTTCAACAACAAACCCCAAGAAAGTGTGAGGAAATTTTTTGAGACATTAAGGATGTAAAGATACAAAATAAATCAATAGAGAGACCTCTACTGAAGCCAGTTGATTGTCAATTTGCAAGTGGACCTAATACAAACACAGTAAAACAATACTGGTAATATTAATCTAGATTAATTGGGGATTTTTGCTATCAGGATCAGTAAATGTCAGGTTTTAGTAAAGTAGCCTAAGTGCATGTTATAAGGAACACTGAAACCATGTGCTTAGCAACAAAATATGTGTATTGAAATTTAAAGTAATACAAACGTTAAACAAATCTTCAGGAAAGAAATAATGTAAATATATAGCTTATTGAATGTAATTCAGCCCCTGGATTTGAAGAAAACAATGGTCCTCGTTCAATATGTTGGTAATATGCATTTATCATCAAACTCATTGCAATTTGCTAAGTGTAAAGAGTACTGCTAGTTTGACACTAATGCTGAAATGAAACATGTAAATATAACAACTCTGCAATACTTATTAATCACCAACAGACAAAGGAACAAATATTGGTCAAGAACTGTTCTAAATTTACAGTAAGGATACCAACTTTGGCACCTTTAGACACTTGGTAACTCTTCCCCTTGAAGATAATGTGTCCTCCTCTGAATGTCATCCACCAACCTGTGTAACACTTTGGCGAAAATGAAAATACTAAATGGATAAATGGTCACTAGGATTAAGTATGAATAACGAAATTGGGTGCCATCTGCAAAAAATTACAGGAAGAATTAACTTTGTAGAGCAACAAGGAACTCCCTCTCCCAAGGCGACGGTCATCAGGCTGACGAGGCTCCATACTTGCTTTATAACCTTACCTGTTACTGTTTACCCCTGAAATTAAATTTGGGTAGCATGCCAGGTTCATTCTTACTCCACCGATTAAAGATTTACTGCAAGTTTCATTCCATGGCTTTACTCCCAAAATAAAATAAAAATATGACAGACACAAACAATAATCATCACTTGATGAGACCAACTTGTCTTTGCCGTTTACAAAAGGCAAATATACAAACAACTACAAACCACCAACAGAAATAATCACTTGATGAGACCAACTTGTGTTTGCTGTTTACAAAAGGCCAAAAATACAAACATCTACAAACCACCATCAATAACCATAACTTGATGGGACCAACTCATGTTTGCCCATTACAAAAGGCAAAAATACACATATCTAAAAACCACCAATAAAAATTATTTTCACTATATACATTTTATGACATACCTCCAGGTAACAGTCCCACTGCACTGCCTACTGCCACAGAAGAAAAACCCTTATCTAGTAAAGATAAGTACGATGACTTTCTCTACGTACCGTAAAACGGGGTAACTTCGGCCACTTTCTCGTATATTTTTTAAATTAAAATGTGAAATATTTCCTCTAATTTTCTGAAAAATACAATATAAGTTCTGCCATGTTTGTTCTTCATATCTAAATATGAACATAATTCTAATTGTTATTCAGTAATGAATTATGATTATCAAAAGAGTGGCCGGAGTTACCCCATGTTTTGGGGTAACTTCGGCCACCATAAAAATATCTCTTGAAACAAAGTTCTCTTCACTGTAGTGTTACTTCGGCCACTGTGAATGTTTTTTTAAAACCTGCAGAACTCCCAGTATCAACAATCACAAACAAATTAAAACGATGTGTGGTGAAACAGAAGTATAGTGATCAAATTCACATTTTTCACAAAGAAGAAACTATTTTATTTAGCCTAAGCGTACAAGCATTGTATATTACAAATTATATGTTGCATTGCATAATTATTCGTAATGGCACAAAAGATAATAAATAAAAAGTACGAAAATCATAAAGCCCAATAGTGTGGAGAGAAAGGGCGATCGGAAAAGAAGCAATCTTGTAGACTGTTCTCATAATACACTGTCTTCTAAATTAGAAAATATCTGGGCCATCAGGCAAGTTCTTATAAAAAAACTCCGTACGGCTCTACTTCTAAATTGACGTTTTAGCAGATTTTGGCTCAGTCAGGTGGTTATGCGCTGAAGCATAGACATCCAACCAATCCCAAGCTGCCATTCATATCAATTTGTATCGGCAGAGCACAATCTTGAAACCTAGTTGCCAACTCTAATATTTACATTCGTCACGTGGTTAACCTATCTCGCTCAGCGTGTATGGTATTCGGTACGGTTCGCGATCTTTTGCATTTTCCTTCAATATTTAGTGTGTTTTTCATATTGTTGGAGGGTTCCAGTGACTCTGAGATCAGTAGAGTGTTCCCTTTGTACGCCATAACCTCCTTTCTTTGCCAGCCATTAGCCGTTAGTGATGTTTTATTTCCTCAGTCTCTTTTATTGTTAATAATATATTCTCTTTTAGTGCCAGATATTGTTAGAAAGTGTAGTTCTTGTGAATTTGTTTTCAATCCATATTCATTCATTTTTCTGAGTACTGTATTACAGTTTAAAAGGGCTGTTTACCGCGGTCATATTGCATCAGCTGTTCTCGCAGGCTTAGCGCACTGTAACAGAGGGAAGGCGATGCTCATCTGCTTTGCAAAACTTCAATTTAGATGTAAGGCCGCACGGAGTATAATTGCGCATCGTCCATGTCAACTGATATCCGTCTATTTATCATTGAAAATAGGAATCGTCTTTCCCCTCCCTGTCAGGATAAACTTCCCCGTTTATTGTTATTGTGGCTTTATCAATCTCTTCTAAAGCATTCTTGAAGTAAACAGGCTTGTAATTACAATACCCGCAGCCGCGTAATGTTTTCCTGTATGTTCTTGGCATGGCCGAAGTTACCCCGGAAGAGGACAACTTTTATCACAAAACTATTCCCAGAAGAACCTGTTTGAATAAAATGCATCAAATTAAATTGATCAGTTACCAGACGTACGTACATTTTGACCCCATAAACCACTCGAATGGAGAATCAAATGCTGGGGCTAGAGAACAGTTTGTTTTCTGCTGTTACCAGACAAGACAATAGTCGGGGCTGCGAAAAGAAATGGATTGACTCAAAAATGAGCCTGCCAGTTTTTTTCGGACTGCTGAGTGTTGATAGATCATTCTATTGTATGTGCATTTCAGTTGTTGCAAGTGGTTTATCTTTTTCAGTATAGGAGGGAGAAGAAAATAAGTGTTATTATTCGTCAGTGGCCGAAGTTACCCTGTATGGCCGAAGTTACCCCACTTTACGGTACGGATACACTCTTCTTTATGAAGAGCATCCCTAACCTTATTTACACTCCTCTTCAGCAATGTCTTGATTCATTCCAGCTTCCAGCACAGGTTAATGTGACCCCTCATGTTTCTCCAACTGAAGTACTGCATACTCAGCCGACGACTTCCTTTAGCAAGAATTAGCTCTGTGCACAACCATACATCCACTCTAGAATGTGCATTCAGTATTCACCACCATACCCACTGTACATTATCTCATAGAAGAGTAATACAGAGTTTGAGTAACAAATAAACACTTAGTGGTGTCTTTTACAGAATGCCGACCTGAAACTTGTAAGCATTTGTAACTATAGAGTGCTCACTCTGTAATGGATACTGAAAAACAATAGAATAATGCATCGGAAAGTGTGCAAAATAGTTCCCGTGCACCAGTCCGAATGAGAAAGAGAATCTGAATCAGGATGCTTGCCGTACACATGTACACACTTATATCAAATACAGTAGAGACAATACACGACACTTACGGATTTAGCCTTGTTAAAATGGGAGACAATTCGACGGTGGCGCTCCTAATGACTTGACCTGAAAAGTCGCGCTAAATTCAAATATCAATGGAAATGCATATACGAAAATGGATAAATAAATTACGTCTAGAAAGAAAGTATTATTGAGATATTAACTTCGAAGTTGCTAAAGCAATTCTGGATAAATGAATGAAGAATTATTTAAAAGGTTATTATTTAAAGACTGAAATTAGACATATAAACAAGATGTGAAATGGACTGCTGTGAAATGGCTTGATCTTTTATTTATGCATTACTTTTTTTGCTTTAGCATTCCTGCCTGAACTTTTACGGTTAGATTTGTCTTTTTTCTCATTTAAAAACATTGTATCATCACATTAAGACACTTGTCAATAAAAATATCGGCACATTCCTTACACACATGATGCAATGAATTAACATTTAAAAGCTGGACAATTTTCCTCTTAACATGAAGCCTACTAACAGAAAGAAAATCTATAAAATCCCAGCTTTAATCTGAGAAGAGGGATAAAAGAAAGAAAAGTATGAAAATGTTGTCGATAGTGATGCTTTGAGGAATATTTGCGTACAATTAGAGTAAAAATGTAACATACCCTTGGCAGTATAGTCGACGATTTCTAAAGTCGCTGGCCTGGAAATAATCTGAACAGATCTTATAATTCTTATACAAGCATAACGTCCCTTCTTTTTTGTACACCTTATCCAAATCACTTCTGTGACATTTCAAAACCCACAGATTTCACCTACAACAACACATCGGTATTGAAGGTTAACTGTTGCACTATACAATAAAATATGCGTATTATATTTTAAGCCAGTTAAAATATGGGTCGAGCAGGTCAGAAAATTATGAAGTACTATAAAAATCTCTTTGTCACTGGAAGAATATACAAACACAATATTACTTACATTTTCTTGTCACAAGGATAGCAAAAGAAAGACCGCGCATTCTTCTCTACTTCATAGTTACTGCAGCCAAACACAGCACATACCTTTCGCCTCATGTTGAGAGGAGATATCAAGGAATGACACACGCTACTATTTAATTATGTCAACTCACTGAAAACTCATAATTTACACCAAAAACTTCACACACAAATACACGTGCTCTTATGATAGAATCAGTAGTTCTCAGGTCTACCCGCTAGAGAGAGCTCTAATAGCTGTCCCTCGATATCTCGCTGAGTGTCGCGTATTGTCTCTACTGTATTTGCTTATATATAGGCTTGCTTACATGTGGTTGTAGCGCCCCGAAAAGTTTATGGGTAGCAACACCCTCACAGGCATATCTTCACGCATCACTCAGTCAACCCAACCTTGCTTGAAACAGAGCCCTCGTATTGGCTATCGAGCGGCTGATGTGACATAGAACGTCCACTCATGTACATACACATTGATCAATTCCAATCTTCAGCCTATACTACCTGGCCATACCCTGGTTTTCCAAGCCACTTTGTTACAACACTTTCAACCGCCTTCAACCGTCTTTGCTGACATAGCCACTGTTTTCCATGTTGCACAATTCTTGAGTAACCTACACTGCCATGCCATGTGCAGACTCTTAAACAAATTAAAGTTACACCAATATAAAGATACACAGATACAAATTCTTCCTATAATATTACGTTTCTACATTATAAATGAACGAAATTACATGATTTTCATGACTTTAATTTTACATATTATTTTACGAAAATTTCCTAACCTAAAAATTGGGGATCATATACTTGTACAGTTACACCTGTCAAGGTGCTGTTAATCAAATTTATCCAATTCTTCAATGACAATTCTGTGTTGGTTTTGAAGATTGCTTGATCAGTCAACTCCTCGAAAAGCAGCTGGTCTTAATAAATCCTAGCCAGGTTCAATATGGTTCATACTAATCAAGAATCACTTTATTGGAGTGATACTAACACTTTAAAGAAAGACTCTGATGAACCCTAAGCAATGGAAATGGATTTTATCATCCATGAGGAATCAATGTTCTTCAGTATACCAGCAATACTGTTCAACAGTTCCAAGGAGGATATTATTCAAATAATGAGGAGCCATAGTGTTACCCTGGTGGTCATCACTGTTTTAAGGGACAAAACAAAGCATCAGCCCAGCATCAGCATCAGGAGCATTAAAAGTAGAACACCTAAAAGTAAAATACAGCATGTCTCTGACCTAGCCAGGGTGAGGGGCGTGACAAGACAGAAGGTCAACGAACAGGTAGTCAGTTGGTTTCATGCCAATAAAAAAAGAAACGGTTTTTTGAACACCTCGCAGTATATCCTGGAGTGGAGACAAAGCAAGACTTCATTAACATAGGTTCCAGATTTAAATTTCATAAGTATTTAAACATAAATATTTGAGTGTGATGTGATAGAATCTGATGTTCTTTTAGAAACGAAACATGTCTTTCTATTTTAATTAAGGTATTTCTTTATCAAGTATAGTACTGTTACCATATGTTTTCTTTTCCAGATAGTTTATAAATTAATTAATCAAAATTGGTTTTGGCAGACTGAAGAACTGAACAGTTACAAATAATAAAAAGTTTCCTATATGACAGCACAGCTGCAATTGTACAAAACTAACCCATGAAATTCTGCCCTGTGGTTTAGACATGATACTGTTTCAGAAGTTTGACTTCATTTCATTATTATACTATATATATAGGGAAGAGTAACAGGTGTTTAAAAATTATTTATGTTTTGTAGTTCCTTCTTAATGTAAAAGATGGTTATTGATGCCTGTGAGAATTCTACATGTATTAACATTATTTCACTTTGTTTTTCATGTTGCAGTAATGGACTCCTAGATCCTTGGTCAAGTGGAGGAGTTCTACAAAATACGTCTACTTCA
Organism: Anabrus simplex; assembly: GCF_040414725.1. Classification (NCBI taxonomy): domain Eukaryota; kingdom Metazoa; phylum Arthropoda; class Insecta; order Orthoptera; family Tettigoniidae; genus Anabrus; species Anabrus simplex. The sequence goes on from NC_090267.1 coordinate 158,625,028, forward strand.
GTAAGAGCTGTAATTATACCTGAAGGGGCCCACCATTTAGACTTACGAGCCAGCAACCCTGCAGACCCGACTTCTGTTATAGAAGCACGTAAAGCTTACCAGTATTTCATCAGCATGTGGATAAGACAGTAACTTATCACAAACAGCAGACCAAAAAGAAAAGGCTACTATCAAAGAACACCACAGAATAGATTTATGTTTCAGTAATAAAAAGCCATAATGATACACTTATAATTCTAATTATTAAGTTTAGAAACTCCTGACATAATGTTTGACCAAAATCTTCTAACAGGAGAAAATATGTTTTAGAGGTTACGGTTCATGTGTATCATTATATTAGCATAATGGCAAGTGAAATAAAACTTTTTAAACAAAATTAATCGTAAGAGACCAGAAATTTTATTGACCATCAACTGAGCACACTCACAAGAAAGTAAAGGAATTGCACATTAAGAGACTGAAAAAATAATCCTAGTACTGTAATACAGGATTCATAACTTTATCATCAGTGTAAAATTTTAAAATATAGTTTGTTCACAAGTTATATTTTTCAGTGTTACCTAGTTACATTCACAAATGCCTCTCATTCCAGCAATATTCACCACATACGGTTCCCGTTAAACAAAGAAATTGGAAAGAGAATCCAACAATCCACTGTGTGAGAGGTATAGTGTGGGACCAGGACGTCCAAGAGAAATGCAAGAAAATTCTGTACTTGATGTATTACACACCAAATCTGGCATACACGGCAGGCACATGGGCAACAACAAAATAGGATGAAAACAAAATCTAAGCAGCTGAGATGGAATTCCTCAGAAGAATAATTGGGAAGATATGAAGGGATAAAATCAGATACATACAAGTCAGAAAGAGAATTTGGTTCCCTAAACTGCAAGACACAGTAGAGACCAGTAAGCTGAAATGGTATGGACACATGATGAGAAAGGAAGAGGATAGAGTTCCAAAGCGAGTATTTACAGAGAAAAAAATAGGAGGAAGACAAAGGGGAAGGCACAGAAAGAGGTGGACAGATACAGTGAAGGAGAGTATAGAGAATAGAAGAGTAAAAGTAGAAGAAATATTGGATGAAGTGGTGGAGAGATAGAAAACTGTGGAGGTCCTTGAAGAAGAAGACTCCTATTCTAGTCTTGGAAAATAATAGGAGGAAGACAACAGAAAGGCTTGGAAAGAGGTGGATGGATACAGTGAAGGAGAGTATAGAGAAGAGAGAAGTAAAAGTACAAGAAATATTGGATGAAGGAAGGAAGTGGTGGGGAGATAGAAAACTCTGGAGGTCCTTGATTCACAACCCAACCCAGAAGACTGGACGACTACTTCCTCCTGGTCTAGAGAATCTTATGCTTGACATAATGGTACCATTGTGGTAGACTTAGGAAAATTATGGTAGATGTTACATAGTGTACAAAATTTTCAATTTCAATTATACTTTTTGGTTTCCTCATACCATCATGATTTCAAATTAACAGGGGGAAATTTTGTGCAAGTTATTAGTAGCAATGCGGTTGCTTTTGTATGAACACCAAGAAACTGAACCAGTATTTCTTGCATATATATACACTTTAGGGTAATACCCAACCTACCTCATAGTTTAAGGACTCATCCATCCAATGTTTTACGCATGCATTGTGCTGTGAAGAAGAGCGTCGTCCATGAGAGACCAGTTGAACAGTTGGTATCAAAGATGTTCTGAAAAAGGAGCAGCACAGCTGTATTAAAACTGGATATGCCCGTAGCTCCACTGCATGTGTGTGTCATGAAGGTCTTCATGAGGCATGCAGGGATTCAGCGTTGGCTTACAGAATCATGGCACAGTGGGTCAAACCCTTCAATGACGGATGACATTATATGGCTGACATGCCTTGGTTGCTCTCATGTTGGTGACAAGGATTTGCAGCTTGTTAGGCAGGTTAGTGTTCGCTTTTGGAACATCATCTGCAATGCGTATTGCATAAGAAGTGACTACATCTCCCATAATTTTGCAGAACAATGCTTGGGCTCATGTCGCGCAACTGGTGGATTTATATGCTCTATAGGGCTGGGAGATGGTCTATCATCCCTTATACTCCCTGGATTTAAGACACTGTGATTTTGATTTGATACCAAATGTGAAGGAAACACTTCACAGTATCTGCTTTTGAACTACTCCTGAGATTCTCCAGGCAATAGACTGCTCTATTCACACTATCCAGAGAACAAGCACTGCTATAGGGATACTAAGGCTTCCATATCGCTGGTAATGGGTTCTACACAATGCTGGGGACTACCAGGTACTATAGACATAGACATAGAAGTATCCCTTTTGTAATGCGGTTTGGTTATAACATATCTGTCAACTTTCAAAAAGAGAAATCCAGAAGATCCAAAAAGCTGAAATTTTTTAACAATATGTGCATGCGTCGCAAAGTCTTCAGACATAGTATAAAAGGATGGCAAGGGGGGAAATTACAAACAATACTAATACAGGTTGAATACATGTTATGATCACCTCTGAAATTAAATGCATAAAGTTACATCTTGATGAGTGCTCATCTGTTTTCACTTAACACTGGGAACAGTTCACACAGTACAGTGTTTTTCTGCACTTTAAATTTGTGGGTCGCAATATGAATGTCACCACCAAAATTAAATGGAACAGGTACACTTAATTACAAAATTCTATCAAGTTCACAGTATGCAGACTATTATCCATCACAGGTTGGAGAGGACAGGTGGAGATGAGTTGCGTTCTTTACTTTCTTCAGAAATTCTGGAGAAAAACTACTTGAGTAACATGGACCAAATGGAAAATTCTAAATTCCCATGGAGGGAATTAGATATTTTTCACCAATAGAGCATGTCAAAAACATATCAGATGTAAGGCTTTTCAGGCGTTTGCTCTATTAACTAGCGTTTCATCTTAGGTCTGACACTAGACTCGTCAGAGTGGGATGTGGGATTCCATTCGGAATTGCTAGGCGGGCAATAATTCCATTGTGGAGATTTATCTCCCGTATGCAGTTATCAGACTGTGCCTCTTATATAGGCTTCTGATAAGCTCACCTGCATACACCCAGCGTCAGTGGGTAGGGTCTGACACATCCCACTCTGACGAGTCTAGTGTCAGACCAAGCCAAAATGCTGGTTAATACAGCAAACGCCTGAAAAGCCTTACATCTGATATGTTTTTAACATGGACCAGTACTTCTGGTTTTCAAAACAAAAATAGAATTCAGAATTAATTTGACATTGAGGACCTAAACATATTTTGGTTGTTTTTCACCAAGCTGAACACATGCTCACACTCAGCATTGCTGTGGGGTAAGGTCAGAACAGAAAGCATTAACCTGGATATCCTATCATACTTAGAAACACCATCAGCTCCACGAATGTTGATCAAGCGAGCCCATTTGGTGTTATCTGTCAGATTCTCACTCTCAACAGTAGCACAGATATTAATCTAAAGAGCTACAAATTGGTTCTGAAGCACATTCATTGCATCCTGAACCGACTCACTGTCCTTCCTCGGCAACAATGACGGAAATCTTCCTATAAAGAATTGTAGAGAAGAAAACTGGGCATCTTCACTTTTTGAAACATCTGCAACCGTTACATGTTTCAGTACATCATTGAGAGGGAACTTGTTAATAATATAATCGCATGCTGTGCAGAAGTAACCCCTGGCAGATCAAAAGAATGTTGATTTATCTCTATCGTTAAGTTTCTTCACCAAGTTCATTGTCTCAACGCCAATGACTAGCTCATCATTGTCTCGCTGATTCTCAATAGAATGGTATGGAACTTTTAATAAAAGGGAATTTTTGATCACTTTTGTTTTAACAAATCTGGAAAGCAGCTGTTTTAACAGGTTTGTCATTAGTTCTAATAGTTTATGAATGTGAGGGGAACCACTCTGAAGTGTAGAATTGAGATTCTCAAATAAAGGAATGGCAGCATAAAAGGAAGGCACAGTATGCCTTATTTAAGCCTGATGACAGAACCATTAAAAAAATTTCTTTACGATTTTGAATGTGTTTAACACAGCAGTGTCAGATTTTGAGACATATGCAAATCTTTTGGGAGCAACCGACGACTCAGTAGCTTTCCTCTTTTCATGGACTTTGGAATTACCAAGCTCGGCTTTTGGGATCGTAAATGATGTTGATGCACACTGAGCTTTAACAAGCATCTCATCTTTAAAGAAGCCAAGTAGTAGATCCCATTGCTCTAACAGCCTCCGTAGACACCTTTCTAACAATAGCCATCTTGTGCAAACATGTTTCGGTATCTTCTTCGTTTCCATGTTGTGAAGCTCTTGGAATTTCTTAAATAGTTACTTCCTCTTACAACTCTTTTCTAAATAACAGAAGATGTCGACTAACAGTTCATCAACTTTAACGGGCAAACTGCCTGCACCTTTCTCAGCAGCCAAGTTAATCAAATGGCATGAGCAACCCAGTACAAAGACAGATGACTGTGCTTCCCTTGAAACAGCAGCAACTCCATTCTTCTTTCCAATCATGACTGGAGCATTGTCGGAACAGAAGGCTACACAATTCTGAATTGGTATTTTGTAACACACTAACTGTGAAATTATGAAATTACCGATATTACGTCCCATTGAATCACCCACCAAGGCTGGGACAGACAACACTGAGCTAATTATCTTTTCCTGCTTTGCCACAAAACAGGTGACGACAATAGGGTAAAGCTTAGCATTACTATTATTGCTCCCATCCATAGCTAAAGAAAATGGTTCACGTTGCACGTAACCAACAAGTTCACTTCTTGAATCTGTAGCCATTTCTTTCAAAATGTGTGTGGTTTTCATACAACCACAGCCATATTTTTTTTTAAATTTCTGAACCTGAAAACATTTTCTTAAACAGAGCACCAGCATGATTGGCAGCAACTAACGGGATATTATGTTCAATTAAAAATTAAGTGAACAAGCATTCCGCTCTTACTCTATCAAGGTCCGCTCCAGAAGAGGTAAAAAGAATTAATTTTCTGACCGCTATCCTTAAATTTTGTATTGAAGACATGTTTAACAGATTTAATGTGATTTACTAATGCTGTCCTTCCTATGTGAGAAACGTTTATATCACACGAGCATATGGAACAGAATGTAAATGTTTTGCCTATCCGTGGTCATATAAAACAAGGAAATTTGGCAGAATATGCCTCCCTAAAAGATTGATAATATCGTTTCTTAGTTGAACTCATTACGAACACCATTAAAAATACTAAATCGCTTACAAATTCATCACACAATTCTTCGAGTTTCAGAACTACTGCCAATGTTACTCCTACCCACACACAAACAAAGCCTTTCAGCTGCTACAATAATAATAATGTTATTTGTTTTACGTCCCACTAACTACTTTTTAAGGTCTTCGGAGACGCCGAGGTGCCGGAATTTAGTCCCGCAGGAGTTCTTTTACGTGCCCGTAAATCTACCGACACGGGGCTGTCGTATTTGAGCACCTTCAAATACCACCGGACTGAGCCAGGATCGAACCTGCCAAGTTGGGGTTAGAAGGCCAGCGCCTTAACCGTCTGAGCCACTCAGCCCGGCTCAGCTGCTACAAAGCACGATGCAGTTACTAAAGTTGTTAAATATAAATTCACAGCCTGCTACTTTTCACTGATTTCTTTTCTTCAAAATCACAGCCTGCTACTTGTTTGGGAACATGGCAGTGAATGAAGTAGCAGTTAAGGTCGAACAGGTGACAAAAGCACGGTGATAATCGATAATGTGATTATCAATACATTTACCGGTCAAATTTCAAACATTATATCTCGTATTACCAGCTACTATCGAAAGTCAAACAAATCCAATTTGACCGCAGAAAGCAAAAACAAGTGTGGATATGCAAAATCTGTACAATAATGTTGTTCATCCGTACAATCGTAAAACACACTCAAAATCTGTACATTTTATGGATAAACTGGAATACTTGGCAGGTATGTTATACTTAATAGTTGCCACTAATAAAGAAACTGAGAGTATATAGGCGTCTCACCTTTCTTTATGAACATCCACTTGCTGGTTTTCTAATGGTAAAATCAAGTATAAATCCACAAGTCAGGCATCTTGGAACGGCTATCATATTTATCTCCTCTGAGACAATATGGCCGAGGTACTGTACTTCCATACTTCCTTCCTGAAGAGCTGGCTTCTTCGGGCTCAGCTTCAGCTGGGCTGCTCTTTCTTTGCAATGTCATTCACTCTCCTGTAGTTGACACAGAACAGAGTAGAGGCATCCTTCTTCTTCACTATCGGAAAGCTCCAAGGGCTTTCTGGGGGTTCTATTATTTACTTCTCCTTCATTTCATTGGATATCTGGTCCACATTTTGTTGCTTCACAAACAGAATTTATCAAAATGGTAGTGATAGACAATGCTACTCCAATAAATTAATTTTTATCACATCATACACCGTACATGTTTCGAGGATCTTGTTGTCCTGTTCCTCACCGTTTTCTGCACACTACCAATTATCTCTTGGACCTCTTTACTTATTTTTACACATCAAACACCAATGTTCTAAACATCTCTAAATAGGAATCTAATATGCATCATAATTAAAATAAAATATATCATAAAATGTCATAAAAGAACACTAAAACTACACTTTTCTATTTACAATCTCCTTAAAATGTCATCCTTGTCTATTACCGGTACCTAAAAATATAATCAATTTACTAAAATTAGTATCTTAAATACTGAAATCTTCCAATTCAGAAATCACGTCAGTTAAAGGTTGCTGGTATTTTCACCTGTCCTCAAAAATCCCAACCTAAATGAATATGCTGTTATCAATACATAAACATAATTGGCCTTGACTTTAGCATCTGGTAACATGCCTGTTAGTAGAACACCAATATCAGGATCAATATCCTTCTTTCTCAAACAATGGAGGTCAAGGGAAAAGTAAATGCACTAAATTTTAAATAGAACAACTGACAGAGTTTCATATTGGGGTGTCAAAAATAATCATTATCCATTTTACAAATTAAGGAGAAAGGTGATAAAAAATAATTAATTAAATAACTCTAAGTGTTGACAAGGCTGATTTTAAATATCAAAAGTGTATTTATTGGAGTAGAGATTGTAGTCAGTACGGAATATTATAAAATCAAACCACAATGGTTAAGTTAATAAACATGGACAATGCTCTCTCTCTCAAGACACGTCACAGATCTCAAGAATCTTGCGAGAATCTCGAAATTGATTCTCCTGTGCTGTGATCTGTGTGATGTTCCAGTAACTACAAGTGTAAGCTTGACAGTATATCATAAGCAGTAATAGCATGAAATAACGTTCTCATATGGAAACATGTGTGCTGATTTTTGTCAAAAGCCTGAACCCCTTACTACCAATAACGAAAGTAAAAACAGAATGTCAGTATCTTAAATTGTTCCTGACTTATTTGAGGTGGACAACTTAGCTGAATAACCTTGCATAATTTGTGAATAACTGTAGGTAGGATATACACCTACTTGGATACTAGAAGAGTGCATTAATTCGAACTTCAGATGTGGCAAGATGTGCCTTGCTGCATATGCAACTATCATTGCGCATGAGTGGAAGGTGTAATCTAAAATGCCTGAGTTTGCTCCAATTATTTTGACTGGGTAGTGATGATACAGATGTTGATTCCCATAGGGTAACTAGAGTAGTGCTGGGCAATACTCTTGAGATCGATCGATCAATCAATCAATCAATCAATCAATCAATCAATCAATCAATCAATCAATCAATCAATCAATCAATCAATCAATCACTACTGATCTGCATTTAGGGCTGTCCCCCAGGTGGCAGATTCCCTATCTGTTGCTTTCCTAGCCTTTTCTTACATGATTTCATAGAAATTGGAAATTCATTGAACATACAGCTAATTAGTTAAGGCAGTGTACCGATATATATAGAATATATATGACTGGAAACAGGCTGTGGATTTTCATTTTCACTGATATATTCAGTAAAGTTCAGGTACTGATAAACACCTTCATGAGCTACTATGGTTCAGATTAGGCGACTGCCTGACTATGGTCTCATTTTATGTGCTTATAATTGTGAAGGTGTCACGGGACAGAAACTCTAGCTCAAAGCTTTTGATACTCCTGTGCAGCAATCTATGCGACATCCCAGTAACTACGAGGATAAGCTTGATAGTATATCGGCAGCAGTTCCCGTATGGAAAAGTGTGTTTAAATTGTCAAAAGCCTAGAAAAGTACTGCATGTTCAACTATGAGTCCCTTAATACCAGTGTAAAGAGAAAGTCTTTTAAACTGTTCACGAGTTGAGGTGGATGTCTTAGCTGAATAACCCTGCATAATTTGTGAATAACTGTAGATAGGATGAACACCTACCTGGATACCTCGTAACTGTTGTCGACAGGGTAGCTTCTAGTGATGTAGGCTGAGCTGGGCCAAGCCGGAAAACAAAAACTTGTTGTGTGCAATGTCAACTTTACTCTGTCCACTACTGATCCAGAATAAGACAGTTGTCTGGCTCGCGTGGTTATTCCATATCAATTAAGGTTATGGTCCTGTTTTAATGTGTATGAGTTCTGACAAGCAACCATATCAGTTTTAGATCCATAGAAGGATCAAGAAGGACCAGAAAGTAAAGGAGATGTTTAGCAACAGAAAGAGCTACTGTTAATGTTTTCAACAAATCTTTATTGCATTATATGAATACTAATTCCTTTAATGTTTTTATTTTGTTTCTAAATTTTAATTGTGGTTGTTTTTACAAGGTGACACTCTTAAGTGTTGCAAGTCAGCAAACGAAAACAGGTGAGACAGGAAAGGTGTTAGTTTTTAATATTTTGACATATCATTCTATAATTTTGGTCTTATTTAATTTATTAATAGATTTCTGTGGCAAGTGTATTTTATTTATTTATTTATTTAATTATTTACTTACATATTTTACGCCCACATAGGAGCACTTAAATCAATACATTTGAGTTAATTTCTTCTTTTTCTTCTCCCAGAACTTTCTCATCCTCTCCGAACTGGAAGCCCTTTGTGAGTCCAATATAGTATATTGTTTCCATTCAACTGTTTTTAGTTTGAGACTTATGCTTTAGTTCTTCAAAATCCTCTTCTCTTTTCTGTCTTTGATTTGTTGCAGAGTTATACCCAATTCTTCCAAATCATCCTGAACTTCTTTGAACCAATTATTATTGATTTTATTTTTCAAAAAATAATCAAATAGTTGTTTCAATATCCTGGTGTCTGGTAATCTTGATATGTGACACAGAAAAAGGAAATTCTTTTACGCATTGTAGATATTATTGATTCACATTCACGATAGACAATGTTGTTAGGCAACAATCTCCACTGTCCATCAACTTGGTGTTTTTTATTAATAATTGTTCTAAGAATTCTTCAGTCAGTTTTCTGTAATTTGTCCGTTGTAGATTTTACATTTAATTTGAATAAAGTTTCACTAGCGTACGTTGCCTCTGGTTTAACTATGGAATTATAGTGTTTCAGCTTAGCGTTTATGGAAAGAGATTTTTTTAAATTTTTTTTTATAGGTTGGCCAGGTAAGTCTTTGTGCTTGTTTAAATTTAGTTGTTCCGTGTTCTATTGCTTCTTTTTCATTTGTGTTCCATGTTATTATTTCCCCAAGATATTTGAATTTCTGAACAATTTTAATCTCTTTATTACTGTTCAGTTGAATAACTGGAAAATCAATTTTAAAAGTTGGCATCATTTCTGTTTTTTTCAAGTGAAATTTGTAATCCCATTTATTTTGCTATAATTTCTAGTTGTTCAATTTGAAATTTAGCCTCTTCTATTGTATTTGCAAGTAATGCTAAATCGTCCGCATAAGCAAGGCAGTTGAGTTTAATATTTCTACCGATCTTGATAGTTGGTTGGCATTTCTTGTTCCATTCACGCATAACCTTCCTCAATGCACAATTAAATAATGGTGAAAGTCCGTCTCCTTGTCGAAGTCCAGTTCTTAAAGTGAATGATTCTGATAATTCACCTCTAAATTTAACTTTTGCCTTCGTATTTTTAAAAGTCATACTATTTATTTATTTATTTTTTTATTTATTTATTTATTTATTTATTTAAGCCCACTAAGGAGCGCTGATGACTAGTTCTTCCTCGATGCTCTTCTTTGTTCCCAATATCTCTTGAGCCCTGCTGATAATTTCTCCTTTCTCTCCTGTGAAAGGGGCTTCTGACTTCTAGGAACTCTAGGTGGTGGGGTCCAAGACTGTACCATAGCACAAAATTTGGATCGATCTTCTATATCAATATGTGAAATCCCAGCCGAATCCAAGTCCTTCTGTACTTCATTAAGCCACAAGAGCTTCCAGTCTTGTAGCTTTTAGCCAAACAGAAGATCTTCTTGGTAAGCCTGTTGCTGTCCATTCACTGTAGGTGTCCATAGAACTTAAGCCTCCTACGTCGCATGCTGGTATTGGCTGATTCTAACTGTCGATACAGCTCAGAGTTCGATTTAATTCTGTAGGTTCCATCTGGGAGCAATCTCGGTCCATGAATTTTCCAGAGGATACGTCTTTCGGCTTTCTCTAGATCATCCATGGTGCCTTTTTTTGTTCATCAGGAGGGTCTCTGAGGCGTACAAAAACTGTGGTCTGACAACAGTTTTGTAATGACAGATCTTAGCATTTTTCGAAATGCGCCTCTTATTATAATGGTTGTGGGATGGTTGGTATGCTGTATTGAGTTTGTTACACCTTCCTAGGATGGATGTACTGTCTCTATCATTAGGGTGGACCCATTCACCAAGATAGCGGAAGCAATTGACTTTCCCAATCGTTCCATGTATGGTCGTCAAAGGGGGGTTTCCGGGATGCCGAGTCTCAAAGTACTTAGTTTTGTCGTACGATATGTGTCATCCTTCCTTCACCGCTATCTCGTGCAGGGCTTTGATAGCAATGACAGCATCCTTAGAGTTGTTGGTTAGGATTGCAATGTCATCTGCGAATGCTAGGCACCTGATCTCAATTTTTCGGGTCCCGGCTCCAATGGCAACTGGTTTGATTTCTAGATTCCTCAGTGTACATTCCCAGTTCTTGATGACTTTATCAAGCACTAGATTAAACAGAATGGGTGAGAGGCCATCACCCTGTCGTACTCCAGTTTTTATCTTGAAACTCCGAGATAGCTCTCCCCTGAACTTCACCTTAGATGTTGTATCCGTAAGAGTCTATTGGATGAGGGTACGTGTGTTGTAATCAACACCTTGTTCTTGCAGTACAGAGAAGAGTGTCTGGCGGTCGATGGAATCATAAGCTTTTTTAAAGTCGACAAAAACCACAGCGATGTTCATACTCCTTACTTGTTTTAGTTGGAGAATGGTTTTTAGGTTGAAGATCTGCTCGGTACAGGACCGTCCTCGCCGAAATCCTCCTTGATATTCACCAATCGTTCGATCACATTGGCTTTCTACATTGTCCAGTAAAATCCTTGACAGCACTTTGTATGCTACTGACAGCAGAGATATCCCTCGGTAGTTGTTGACATCACTGCGGTCACCTTTTTTATGTAAAGGGTGTATGATAGCTGATTTCCAGTCATCAGGGATCCTGCCAGTCTCCCAGCAGTCAATCAAGATCTGGTGTATGGCCTCTGTGATCGTATTTCCACCTGCTTTTAGAGCTTCCGCAATGATGATATCTTCCCCGGGTGCCTTGCAGTTCTTAAGATGTCCGATGGCATTAGCAACTTGCTGCACTGTTGGTGGGTTAGATGGGAGGTGTATCTCTGGAGGATCTTCAACAGGTAATCTTTCCGTGGGCTCTTCGCAATTGAGCAGCTGCTCAAAGTAGTTTGCCCGAAGTTCCACGTTCCGGTGGTTACAGGTGACCAACTCCACGTCTGTATTCTTAAAGTGAAGACATTGTGGTTTATAACCCGAGAGTTCCTCTTTGAAGGCCCGATAAAAGTTTCTGGTGTTGTACATTTTGAATTCTTCATCTTTCTCCAGTCTTGACCGATCGTAAGATCTTTTCACACATCTGATGGTCTTACTCGACAGTTCCCGCATCATTCTGAAATTTTCCCAGTCTTCCTTTTGTTTAGTCGAGTACCACTTCGTCCACGTTGCGGTGCGCTCATCAACTGCAAGATCGCATTCAGTATTCCAGCATCTATGTCGTCTCTTCCTTCAAGGTTGTCCGAGGTTATTGGTCATTTCGCATATGGTGGACTTCAGTTGGTTCCAGTCTTTCATATCTTTTTGCAAGATGTCAGTTGCAAAACGTTCTTTATTCTCCGATAGGAATTGGAGATTAATCCTTGGTGGAACTGTGATAGAAGGTATATTTCGTTTGGGCAGTAATCTGGTCTTTATTTGTGTGAAGAAATGGTCAGAATCAACATTCCAACCTTTACAAACTCTGACATTCATGATCTCTTTCCTGCATTTTACACTGATTGCAACATGATCGATTTGAAATGATCCTATAGCTGCGTTTGGTGATTGCCAGGTGGTCTGGTATTTTGGCTTTCTGGGAAAAACTGTGGACATGATCTTCAACTGATATAATCTACACAGTTCAATTAAGCGCTTGCCTTTGGTGTTTGTTTGTTTGTCTATGTGCTGTGTAAGGCCCCGGTATATCTTGGTACTGTCATTCTTTTCCCAGTTGAGCGTTGAAGTCACCTACGAGTATTTTGACATGGAGACCGGGGATCTTACCGATCTCGTCTTCTAGCATCTGCCAGAAACTTTGGACCTTTTCAGGGTTCTTCTTATTGTCTTCATTAACTGGAGCATGTGCATTTACAATAGAGTATCCCTTGTTGCCACATCTTAACAGAGATGCGTTCGCTAGCTGATGTAAATCTGATGACAGAATCCATTATATCACGTCGTACTAAAAAGCTGTACCAACAACGCTGGAGCTATGTGTGTTCTTAGACGCTGGTTTCCCCTTGATTACTCTATAACCTTCTGACTCAAAAGCCACATCATCAGTAAATCGGGTTTCTTAGACTGCTGTTATTGCAATTTTGCGCTTATGCAGGATGTCGGTCAATTGCTTGAGTTTTCCGGTCTTACAGAGGGTTTGAATATTGATGGTTCCAAAGTGCGTGACAGTTTTGGGTCTCAATAGGTTGGTGATATTGGGGAACTCCGACTTTCCCCGCACGATGAGGTCAGGCTCCCCAGAATCCGAAGGCCTGAATGCGCCACCATTGGTGACGGGAGATTGGATACTCCCTGGAGTAGTGACATCTGCATCGTTGTTTATCATCGTATGCGAACGAGTAAAGAAATTTACTAGGGGTGAAGACTAAACGCCTTCAGGGTTGGCCACTCCGAATCTTATTCAGGAGCATTGATTACAATGGGGTCGCCACTCCCAAAGGCATTTTAGAGCTACTGCCAGCAATTATTTAGGCCGCCCCTTACCTGGGGAACAGACGCCCTTGCAGCCGCCCCTGACATGGGAAACAGACACTACTGATGCCAAGCGTACTTATATTATTCCCTAAGCACTGGACTGCCTCTTCCGCAATCTCCACCATTCAGAAGTCCATCTTCTCTGCTGTAGATTCCATTGAGGGCTTCACTCGTAACCCTGAGCTGGGACCCTTACCAGATGCTACACACCGGGTCAGTGTGCTCTGGGACTCACATAGGCAGGGGCGCCAATACCTGAGCAGGGCTACCTCCGAAGAGGGTCCCTGCCTGCTACCTAAATTAATTAATTAATTAATTAAATAAATTTATTTATGTATTTATTTATTTATTTATTATTTATTTATTTATTTATTTATTTATTTATTTATTTATTTATGACAAAAGGTCCCATGAGCCTATGACTCATGATAGGGACAGTACAGTACATACTTTTGTTAAGGCAACACAATAATTACCTTTCATATACTATAGCTTTGTCTGTAAAGTGAAAAGTACATTTTTGGATAACTAAGAGATAGTACTTTTTTTTTTTAACATGTAAGCATCATAGATTTTCAGAAGTATATTCAAATATTGCATGGCTATAAGATATATTAGGATATTAATAAGATATTAAATATGGTAAATATAATTAAAGTAAGTTATAGTAAGATATCTTTATAGGAGTAATATTTCTTGAATTTTTTCTTAAAACATTTAACCGATTTACAGTTCTTTATAACAGGAGGCAATACATTACATTCCCTAAACATTGAGGATTCTATGCCTTTCACTCCACACTTTACTGAATTGGAGTGAGGGGAATATATCCTTAATGCCTCTTTTTTTTTGTTAGGGGTTTTACGTCGCACCGACACAGATAGGTCTTATGGCGACGATGGGATAGGAAAGGCCTAGGAGTTGGAAGGAAGCGGCCGTGGCCTTAATTAAGGTACAGCCCCAGCATTTGCCTGGTGTGAAAATGGAAAACCACGGAAAACCATCTTCAGGGCTGCCGATAGTGGGATTCGAACCTACTATCTCCCGGATGCAAGCTCACAGCCGCGCGCCTCTACGCGCACGGCCAACTCGCCCGGTGTTAATGCCTCTAGTTGCATGTATAAGAATTTCACTAAAATGGGAGAAGTTAACAGCAGGGTGGTTTAATTTCCTGTCTAGCTTATACATAAAGACTGATGATGAAAATGCAATTTGCCTATGGAATGGCAGAATATTTAACTCAGAAAAACTTCATGTGACAGTTTGTAAGGTTAATGAGAATATAATTGATTTTATTTTTAAACTCATAAGGAAACATATTTAAAGTTTTAGACTGTTTAATCAAAATTTTTCAATAGTTTATGGATATCTAAAATTATGTTAATGAGGCAAGGTTAGGGTTTTGAGGTTATGTAACAAGTCCAAGACTATTTTGATACTTTACGCCGCTGAAGAAAACGGTAACTGAAGCTTCTCAAAACATGTACGGATGTTAATGACAATAAATTGTTAAATGTATTGGCAAGGTGGAATAAGTGTGTTAAATATACTGTATATGAATGTATTATTAAGTGCTATATTCTCGACTGCTGTTCAACTGTTGGCTTGACAATGATCCTCGTTGCTCCAGTGTCAATCAGCATACACTGCACTATCCCACTCACAACTCCATCTACCATCAGGCTGCTACCACCAGATCGTAGTCATGTTACATGATTCTGGGCTGCTTGGACTTGAGGTCTATCCTGAGCCAACATTCACCCTGTAAGGTTGGCTACTGGTCATTTCCCTAACTTGTCTAGCAAGGTGCTTGTTTAGGACTTAAAAGGCAGTGCGTGTGGTCTTCTTGCCACTGAACTTGACATCCAAACTACAGCCCATGAAGCAAGGGGTGATTAAAAACTTAAAGCATTTCTATAGGAAGAGGGCTGTTCAGAGAATTCTGACAGGAATTGAATCTGAGGAATCATTAACAGACATTAATCTACTACAGTCGATAACACTACTGAGTAAGTCGTGGGCTGATGTGAAGCAGGAAACAATTGCAGATTGCTTCTGCAAAGCCAGATTTTTGAAAGGTGACTTAGGAGCTTCAAACATGAAGAGGGAGTAAGTCACTCCCATTCCTCAAGAATGGGTGGAGTATCAGCAGCTTGTTAACTGCAAAGCTGATTTTGAGGCTTACATAAATGTGGACTCTGACGTTATAGTGTCCGAACCTCCTACGGATACCGTCAACGCTGCTGCCGAGCAAGAAGAAGAAGAGTCCCAACAAGAAGAGTTGGAGCTGCCTTCTCCTGTACCGTCAGTATACCAGGCGTTAAGTGCAGTGGCTATTCTGCGATCCTACATACAGAGTCAGTCGAATGTAAATGACAAGTGTTTTCACTGCAATAAATGTTGTTGAAAAGTGTGAAGAAAAGAGGGTTAACAGTTAAAAAGAGAAGAGACTAACACTTTTTCCAAATGTGTTAACGGAGGTATGTTTCTTGTTTCACTACTGTATCCTGTCTATAATAACGGTTATAATTAAAGTGATGCCATAAAATAATGTTTGTTTATATATTTTCAAATACTGTTAAAATAATGCATTCAGAATAAGCCCGTAGAGGTGGTGGTGGTAATTACTGTTTTAAGAGGAAGTACAACTAGTCAACCATCCTCTAAAACCCAGTAGATACATATGATTAAATTATGCGCTCAAAAACATGCTCAAAAACTGTATTCTCTATATCTCGAAATTTTGATAACTCTAATTAAAATTTAGCTCCTGAAGTGATTAGAGCTATTGAGGTTCCACTGTAATCTAATTATGTTCCTTCAAGAACGAAACATGCCATTCTATTTTTAATTAAATTATTTCTTTTTCAGGTATAATCTGTTGTTAAAAGTTGTTTTTTTCCTTCAGGTATTTTCTAAATTTTATTTAATAATAAATTAGTTTCAACAGACTGAAGAACCTAATAGTTACACATAAAACAAGGGCAAAGTACCTCATATTGTCAATACTATGTACCGAGTGAGTTGTCCATGTGGTTAAGGTCATGCAGCTGTGAGCCTGCATTTGGAAGAGGGTGGGTTTCGAATGCCACCATCAGCAGCCTGAAATACACAGCCACTACCTTTTCAATCGTAGCCCTTTCCCATATTTGTGTCACTGAAATCTTTCGTGTGACAGTGTAACGTTAAACCACTAGCCAAAAAAAAATGTCAATAGTGTAAATACATAAAAAGTAAAGGAAAAATTAACATAGTAATACCAACTTACAAATAAATATTAAATGTTACTGCTGAAACACTGAAGGAGGAAAACCATACAGTATTAACTGTCATGACACCAATGTGTCCTGTAAAACTTACATTGTTTTATTTCCTAATACTTAACACAGCAGTCTTTGTTAATCACAGATTGTAATAAAATGAATAAGATACATAAGCAAGTAAATATCTATTTCCTAATTCTTTTATATACTGCATATACAGAACAGTTTGCTTAACTTTTCACCCTTGAATATGTTTAAACTGTTGTTGCTATACAAAATAGGACAAATAGAAAGTTTTTTAAATCAAACACAAAATGTGAAGCAGGTAATGAAACATCTCTTCATGTAAATAATTTTCGAGATTTCTAAGATCCACTTCAAAATTTCAAATGGAAACCTAACGCATTTGGTACGCGAGCTATGCCTGACAACAACTAAGCAGTTCAATGGCTGTTTGAATATCACAGGAGAAAATGAACATACAATCTACTGTAGCAATGGAAAATAAGGTAGTCTTGCTCGAGACTCCTGCAAGCCTCATAACCACCATGCTATAATGCTACGCTCCACGTAACTTTTGGAGAACTATTAGCATTTTACATGCTATAAAAGATGAATCTCCCTTCACACAGTCCAAATGATGCTAAATTAAATATTATGGTGCTCTAATCATAATGTAATAGTTGTAATGATATTCATCAACAGAATATATGACAAAGAAAGAAAATTAAACATAAGAAATGTAATCTACTCCAGTTATCACAATCTGATATGTTAATAAATTTCAAATACTGTATTACCCTTAGTGTTTACACTGTTTCACTGACTGACTTCTCCTGCCATATCTTTGCTGTTCTCGTAAACAAGTATAAAATAATGGGCATATTTGACCCCACTCCTTTATTATAGCATAATACAAGATATATGAATATGACAAAATATATCTTAAACTTTTGTCAACACGACAACCTGCTATGCTTTAGGTATAAAGGCACCATGGAACCAAGTTATCTCATAGGCATGTCACAGCAAAGTAATAGATGAGGACAGACCTCTCAAGACCTTTCCTTTAATTTCCTGTCCTTAATCTTATTGACTCACTTTTCTCTTTACCTATCACAACTGAAACTCGAAAACAGTCACTGCAGAGAGTAAACATGGCAACAGTCTCTTGACAAACTTCCCTCCATCAGTTTGTAAACAAAAGGCAGTCGGTGAGAAGGGTATTTCAAATTGGCATGAAAGTAACTGTGGTGATGATTCCATGCCAAGGGAAAGCAAAACTTCTGACTCATGTGATCACAGTGATGTGGATAGTTCATTTGTAAATAACTTCAGGCTGGTTATCATTTACAGTACATCAACAGAGGGGATGACAAATAAAGAGGAATTGTAGAATGGAAATGGTCAAGTAAACCATTTACTGGGGTTGCTGGTCACATTGCTGTATTTACCAATCAATAAAGTTACTTCACTTCCCAAGAAATTAATGCAAGATTTGAGTCTGTATATGGATCTTTTGCTAAGGTTCCAATGGATTTATCCATCCATTATTTATGAATACTGACATTCTGTGAATGAGAGCATAGAATATTATAAGTATGAATCGTTGTGGTAAGTTAGAAAATCTGAAGAAGGGAAATGAATAGACTAAAGTTATATGTTGTTGGTATAAGTGAAGTATGTTGGCAGGAAAAGCAGGATTTTTGGTCAGGCAACTACGAAATATCAACACAAAATCAGAGATGAAATGCAGGAGTTGATTTAATAATGAATTGGAAAATAGGGAAGCAAGTGAGCTGCTAAAACCAGGATAGTGAATAAACTATTCTCAAGATCGGCGGCCGTGACTGATACTCATATCCTATATTCATATTTCTCATGCGATTCTTCCAATCCTTCAATTTAGAGATGCAGGTGCCCTTGATGGCTAAGGAGACCAATCCTGGCATGAAACTAGTGATGGGCAGTCTGAGATTTCTTGAGACTAGCGCAAGCACTGTTTCTCGTGAGAAATGTAGACAGATCTCAAGAGCGTTTTTCCCGCTTTGTTAATGGCGAACAGCGAGTTGTAAACCTACAGGTAGATGGAGCGGAATGTTGTTTGTGCCGAATATGCGAATAGCCAACCATGACCCTTCTCCATTCCGTAAATACATGCCAGCAAGTTACAAGGCTGTTCTTTTCTACCGAGGTCTATTATTAACGTAGCATAACATAATTATAAAGGATATGCATTCTGGCATTTGGCATTGTATGCAACCATAAGTACGTGAATGAGTACAGAAACTTCCCCAGCATTTGCCTGGTGTGAAAATGGGAAACCACAGAAAACCATCTTCAGGACTGCCGACAGTGGGGTTCGAACCCACTATCTCCCAAATACTGGATACTGGCTGCACTTAAGCGACTGCAGCTATCGAGCTCGGTAGTACAGAAACTAACAGCCGTTGTAGGTATACATTGTTATCACTCACATATATATATATTTATGAGTTGCTTTACGTCGCACTGACACAGATAGGTCTTATACGCTCATAATTTATCAGACATCACATTCAATATCCATCTGACCAGTGCTCGTGTTTACCGACATTATGGTGACGAAGGAAACAATTCCGTGCAATGTTAGAGTATTTGCATCATAATTAGGTACTTTGGTGTATGATGGTACAATGTGTAATTGTGCCTAATTGTACATGACAGTTTCAAGACGATGTCTAAAACGCAACATAAGTCATGAATGGAAAATTCTAAATTCCCATGGAGGGAATTAGATATTTTTCACCAATAGAGCATGTCAAAAATGTCAAAAACATATCAGATGTAAGGCTTTTCAGGTGTTTGCTCTATTAACCAGCATTTTGTCTTAGGTCTGACACTAGACTCATCAGAGTGGGATGTGTCAGACCCTACCCACTGACGCTGGGGTGTATGCAGGTGAACTTATCAGAAGCCCTTATAAGAGGCACAGTCTGATAACTGCATAAGGGAAATAAATCTCCACAATGGAATTATTGCCCGCTTAGCAATTCTGAATGGAAAATTCTAAATTCCCATGGAGAGAATTAGATTTTTTTCACCAATAGAGCATGTCAAAAATGTCAAAAATATATCAGATGTTTTTGACACTAGACTCAGACCTAATATGCTGATATGTTTTTGACATTTTTGACATGCTCTATTGGTGAAAAATATCTAATTCCCTCCATGGGAATTTAGAATTTTCCATTCAGAATTGCTAAGCGGGCAATAATTCCATTGTGGAGATTTATCTCCCGTATGCAGTTATCAGACTGTGCCTCTTATAAGGGCTTCTGATAAGTTCACCTGCATACACCCCAGCGTCAGTAGGTAGGGTCTGACACATCGCACTCTGATGAGTCTAAGTGTCAGACCTAAGATGAAACACTGGTTAATAGAGCAAACGCCTGAAAAGCCTTACATCTGATATGTTTTTGACATTTTTGACATGCTCTATTGGTGAAAAATATCTAATTCCCTCCATGGAAATTTAGAATTTTCCACTCGGAATTGCTAGGTGGGCAATAATTCCATTGTGGAGATTTATCTCCCGTATGCAGTTATCAGACTGTGTCTCTTATAAAGGCTGATAAGTTCACCTGCATACACCCCAGCGTCAGTGGATAGGGTCTGACACATCCCACTCTGATGAGTCTAGTGTCAGACCTAAGATGAAACGCTGGTTAATAGAGCAAACGCCTGAAAAGCCTTACATCTGATATGTTTTTGACACATAAGTCATGGACATGAGATGGTTTTGAAGAGATGCCAGATAGCACAGTCCGCTGTGTTTATTCAAAAGTAAAATATTTCTAGGATGACCCGGCACTTAAAAAAACATATCACTAAAGGCCGCTGTGCGTTCATTCAAAAGTAAAATATTTCTGGGATGGTCCGCTCTGACCCGGTCTGCAGCAGAAAAAGGTACCCTGTTGACAACAATTGCAAGATATACAGGTAGATGCACATTATATCTACAGTTATTAACAAATTAGGGTTATTAAACTAGGATATCCATGCCAAATAACTCGTGAACAGTTTAAGATATTGAGGTTCTGTTCTGTTTTCATTTTCGTTAATGGTATTAAGGGGCTTATAGTTGAACATGCAGTACTTTTCCAGACTTTTGACAAAATGTATTGGCACATAAGTTTCCATACGACAACATTATTTCATGCAATAACTGCTGATGATATACTATCAAGCTTACACAAGTAGTTACTGGGACGTCACAGAGATCGCAGCAGAGAAGAATCAGTCTTGAGAATCTCGAGATCTGTGACATCAGTCACGAGCAAGAGCATGGCCCATCACTACATGAAACATACGACCACATTGGTTGCACTTTATAGAGGGTGGAGATAGTGGTTCAGCCTGGCGTTTACATCTCGGAAGATTTTCTGCTTTCTGTCTACGATGTTCAAGCTCAAATTGTGCAACAGCATCTGCAGTAGCTGTGCACCAGCAAGTGTCGTCTTCTGCAATGATATATTAAGTACTTGGATCAATGTCAGAAGTCCTGAAGGTCTTCTTAAGCTGATCTTTACAGAGCTTCAGAGGGGCACACTGGGATCTCCTGCTTGTACTGATTTCACTATACAGAATTTTTCGAGGTAGGCTATCAAGAGAAGACATCAAACAAATGCTCACCACAGTAGTGCAAATCTATATGCCTACTAGTTCAACAGATGATGAAGTTGAAAGAATATATGAAGAGATAGAAGATTTAGTACAATATGTACGTAGGTTGATCAAAAGGTTAGTTGCAGTAACGCGCTATGTGTCGCGAACGTGGGCACAGCGGAGAAAGGTACAGACACTGCCCACACGTCTGTTAGGCAGGTCGCTGTGGTGTTTCGTCTAGTATTGTGTGAATAGCGGCAATGGCGTGTCAACTGGACGTTCACTCCAAATATGAGGCGCGTGCGACAATCCGATTCCTATGGGCCAAAAGGAAGAATTACACGGATATTCATCATGAAATTAGTGCTGTGTATGGGGAGCGGGCCATTTCCCGGCAAGGTATCGTAAAGTGGTGTCAGCAATTCGAAGCCGGACACAGGGATATCACGGACAACCATCGTGAAGGCAAACCCACAACGTCCAGGACCCGTGCAAAGGTAAACAGTGTGAATGTGATCATTAGACAGAAGCGGCGCATTAAACTGAGAGAAATCGCGATGCAGCTGAACATGTCGTATGGCAGTATGTTCGCCATTGTTCACGAGGACCTTGGATATCGTAAGCTGTGCCCCAAGTCTTCTCACCGACGAGCACAAGAGACAGCGTTTCCAATCCTCCCTGGCATTTTTGCAACGCTATGCCGCAGACGGCAACGGGTTTCTGCAGCGAATCGTCACAGGCGACGAAACGTGGGTCCACCACTTCACCCCAGAAAAGAAGAGAAATCAATTGAATGGGTGCACCCCTCATCACCACAACAGAAGAAGGCCAACATTCAACCTTCAGCCGGTAAGGTTATGGCGACAGTGTTCTTTGACATGGAGGGTTTACTGCACGTGGAATTCATGCCAAATGGAACGACGAACAACGCGGCTTTGTATTTTCAAACGTTGCACCAGTTGCGTAAAGCGATTAAAGAGAAGCGCCGGTGTGATTTTGTTGCACGATAACGCAACACCTCACAAGGCCAGCCAAACGAGAGAACTGCTGCAGTGTTTCAAGTGGGAGGTCTGGCAACATCCACCCTACAGTCCTGACCTAGCGCCATGTGACTTTCATCTGTTCGTAAGCTCAAAACGGAGCTCGGTGGTCGACGTTTCCAGACCGATGAGGAGGTGAAGGCCGCTGTCTCCGAGTGATTGCAGAACGCTGGAGGAAATTTCTATGTAACCGGCATCGACAAGTTGGTCGTGCGTTCACAGAAATGTTTGGAGTCTCTTGGAAACTATGTGGAAAAGTGACGTTACAGTGTATGTCGTTATAGTCGTGTTGCTGTTGTATAGGTGGTGTAATACATGGCCATAACTGGGAAGTGCAACTTATTTTTTGATCTGCCCTCGTACAAGGAGACAAAAATCTAATTGTGATAGGGGACTGGAATGCAGTAGAGGCCAAGGAAGAGAAGGTAATGCAGTGGGAGAATTCAGACTGGGACAAAGGAATTAAAGAGGAAGTTGGTTGGTTGAATTCTGCACTGGTCATAATTTGGTCGATGCTAATACTGCGTTGTGATGGGCAATCTGAGACGATTTCTCGAGATTTATCAAGACTAACACAGGCACTATTTCTCGCGAGAAATTTAGAGAGATCTCAACAGTGTTGTCCCCGCATTGTGTGGTGAACAGTGTTGTAGGCCTACAGATAGCCTGAGCTGAATGTTGTTTGTGCCGAATACGCGAATAGCCAACCACGGGCCTTCTCCATTCTGTAAATACATGTCAACAAGCGACTAGGGTGTTCGTTTCTTTCATTTCTACCGAGGTCTATTTTGATGCAGTGTAACATAATTATAAAGGATATGCATTCTGGCATTTTATGCAGTAGTAAGTATACAAATGAGTAGGCTAAGTATAGAAACTGATGGCTACTGTAGGTACACCGACCTGCATACTAGAGGCGTACATTATTCGAACTCGAAACAGGGGAAGATACGTCTTGCTGCATATATACCCACCATTACGCATAAGTGGAACGTGTAACGTAAAATGCCTGAGTTTGCTCCAATTCTTTCGACAGGTACGTGTACAAGGAAGGAAGGATCCACTTTTCTGTACTCCGTTGTTAATTTGAAACAAATAGAAGTTACAACCTGTTCATTTGGGACCAGTTTCAACACATTTGAAGTGTCATCATCAGCCAATTAGCAAAGGTGTACACCGTTAACAGACCCTGCATTCAATATCATATGACCACTGCTTGTGTTTACTGACATTATGGTGACGAAGGAAATAATTCCTTACAATGTTATAGTGTATTTGCATCATAATTAGGTACTTCGATATATGACTGTGCAATGTGTAATTGTGTCTAATTGTACGCGACAAATTTAAGATGATGTCTGAAATGCAATGTGTGGATGTCTGTTAGTTTGAAGAGATGCCACATAGCACAGCCCACTGTGTTGTTTGTTCAACACAAGTAAGTCTTATTTAGACTAAAGATGTACCAAAGAATGTATAACATACTTTAACATTGAATGTGTTCTCACTTGTAAAGTGAAGTGTATTGATTGGGTGGACCATTAAACCTAATACTAGTTCTTAATCAAGTAAAATATGTCGGCAGAAATACTTCTGGGATAATCCGGCACTTTAAAAAAAAAAACATAATATCAATGAAGGGGAATTGCCACAGAACACCTCCGGCCTGGTCTGCATCACAAGAAACTATCCTGTCGACAACAATTGCGAGGTATCCAGGTAGGTGTACATCCTATCTACAGTTATTCACAAATTATGCAGGGTTATTCAGCTAAGATGTCCACCTGAAATAACTTGTAAATTGTTTAAGATACGGACATTGTGTTCTCACCTTCATTACTGGTAATAAGGAGTTCATAGTTTAACATGCAGTGCTTTCCTGGACTTTTGAAAAAATTTATCGGCACACACGTTTCCGTATGAGAACTGCTGATGATACACTATCAAGCTTAGACTCGTAGTTACTGGGACGTTGCACAGCTCGCAGCACAGGAGAATCGGTCTCGAGCATTGCCCATCACCTCTGTTGAGAGAATTACAGTAGAGCAAACTTGGGCATTTTAGATTACACGTTCCACTCATGTGTAATGGTAGTTACATATGCAGCAAAGCACATTGTGCCCCATCTCAAGTTCGAATAATGCATGGCTCTAGTATCCAGGTAGGTGTACATTCTATCTACCGTTATTCACAAATTATACAGGGTTATTCAGCTAAGATGTCCACCTGAAATAACTTAAAACGTTTAAGATACTGACATTCTGTTTTC
The DNA here is from genome assembly GCF_040414725.1 of Anabrus simplex. Classification (NCBI taxonomy): domain Eukaryota; kingdom Metazoa; phylum Arthropoda; class Insecta; order Orthoptera; family Tettigoniidae; genus Anabrus; species Anabrus simplex. The sequence continues at coordinate 158,649,655 of NC_090267.1, forward strand.
ACTTTTGTTAATGGTATTAAGGGGCTCATAGTTCAATATGCAGTACTGTCCTAGGCTTTTGACAACATTTATCGCTACACATGTTTCCACATGAGAACTGCTGATGATATACTATGAAGCTTACGTTCGTAATTACTGGGACATTGCACAGATCGCAGCACAGGAGAACTGGTCTTGAGATTCTTGCAAGAGTCTCAAGATTTGTGACATCAGTCTCGAGCGAGAGCATTGTCCATCACTAATGCTTGGTTCAAACACCACAAACGACGAATGTATACATGGACTAGACCTGGAGACACTAGAAGGTATGAAACAAACTTCATTATACTGTAATTAGGCAGAGATTCAGAAACCAGGTGTTGGATTGCAAGACCTTCCCAGGAGCAGATGTGGACTCTGACTACAACTTAGTGGTCATGTCATGTAATGTCATTTGAAGTTGAGGAAATTAAAGAAAGGAAGGAATGCAAGACTGGGATCTAGATAAGTTGAAATAAAAAGTGTGAGGGATTGTTTCAAGCAACATATTGCATAAGGACTAAATGAAAAGGCTGAAGAAAACACAGTAGATGAAGAGTGGACAATCCTGAAGAATGAGATCAGTAGGGCTGCTGAAGAAACAGGGGAATTCGGACTGGGATAAAGGAATGAAAGAAGAAGTCGGCTGGTTGAATTCTGCACCGATCAAGTAAGAATCAGTGGATAACTTGGGAGATATTAGATCTCACTGACGTTTGATGAAAATACAAGAATACAAAAAATAAAGAGGGCAGAAAAGAATACAAGTAATTAAAAAAATGTAGATAGAAAGTGCAAGACAGCTAAGTAAGAATAGCTGAAAGAGAAGTGCAAGGATGTTCAAGGTTGTATGGTAGTACAAAAGGTAGATGCTGCATACAGGGAAATCAAAAAACCTTTGGAGAATGGAAAACTAGGTGTATGAATATTAAGAGGTCAGATGGAAGACCACTTCTAGAGAAAGAAGACGAGACATAAAGATGGCAGGAACATATCCAACAACTGTATTGAGGGAAAGAATTTGATGATAAGGTTCTAGAAGAAGAGGGAGGATCTGTTGATACTGATGTCAAAGGTGATAGAGGTCTGCAAACCACCCACTTCATTCGCTCACGCTCGATCGATCTTCATCCGGCAACTGAGATGATTAGTAGCATGGTTAAGTGACTGATGCCCTCAATGAAGAGTATCAATGAAGTTACAACAAACAAACATACAAGGAGCAAGGAGAGGAGAGTGTCTGACTATAAAATGTTAGGCACTATGCAAATATTATAATGAAATATACACTGAAGTAATGTAATTATAAAAATATAAACACTGAGATCGTATTGTCATGTTAGTAGACACAGAACATTAACTTGTCTTTCACATCGACACAAATATTCACCATTATTATGTTGTCTATTTTAGGACAGAATGGATCAAGAGAGTCTCATTTACTATATCTGAGTTAAGTGAGCTCCTTTCGTCACCAATTATGTTACCAGCTAAACTAAAATATCTTACTTTAATAAATACCTTGTTGTAGGAAAAATAGCAACAATATTTGTCCATAGTTTGGACCAACATTAACCTATTTTTAACATAGATCTTGGAAACCTGTTCCTGAAACAACCGTGAAGGGACAGAGATCTGTTGCACACACTTTGACGCACTTCTGAGCAACAAGTGAAGCAACATTAAACTTACGTCTGATCCTAGAGGATCAAATTCAGAAGGACAAGCCCATATACATGGCATTCATAAATCAAGAAAAGGCTTTCGATAATACTGACCGGACCAAGCTGTTGGAAATTCTGAAGGTGATTGGGTCAGATGTTGAGAAAGAAGAACTATCTACAATTTGTACAAAAATCAGTCTACAGTGATAAGAATCGAGGACTATGAAAAAGAAGCAGTAATCCAGAAAGGAGTGAGGCAAGGCTGTTGTTTGCACCCTCTCCTTTTCAGTGTTTATATAGATGAGGCTGTAAAGGAAATCAAAAGAGGAACTGGCAAGGACAGAGTCTTGGAGAAGGAGTACAAGATGAATATAAATAAATAAATCAAAACAAAAGTAACAGAGTGCAGTCAAACAAAGTCAGGTGATGCAGGAAACATTAGATTAGGAAATTAAATCTTAAAGGAAGTAGATTAATATTGTTACTAGAGTAGTAAAATAACCATGATGCCAAAAATAAGGAGGACATAAAATTCAGACTAGTACAAGCAAAGAAAGTCTTTCCAAGAAATTTGCTCACTTCGAACATTGATATAGGCTCCAGGCACTAATGGAAGAAATGCACCACTGCTCTGTGAGTGGCAAACATTGAAAGTTAATGCGTTTAAGTTGTTATGATTCAAAGTTAATGCATTTCACTCCACCGCACACATATACGCTGTCGTCTCACCGTATGTTGCTATGGCCGACTAAATAATAACAGTGTGATTTCACAGTGTTTTATGCAACAACAATTGGCCAAATTATTCCAAACTGGCGGAAAGTGGTCATGTATTATTATTTTTTTGCTACTGGCTTTATGTAGCACCGACACAGATAGGTCTTATGGCGACGATGGGATAGGAAAGGGCTAGGACTGGGAAGGAAGCAGCCGTGGCCTTAATTAAGGTACAGCCCCAGCATTTGCCTGGTGTGAAAATGAGATACCATGGAAAACCATCTTCAGGGCTGCCGACAGTGGGGTTGTATTAAATTTACAAGAAAAACAGTTCGCAGGAAATAGCGACAGAGCAATAACTTCAAATGTGATAAGAAAGAAACACTAGTTCACTAGATCTTCCTTTCTTAATCTGTTTACCCTCCAGGGTTGGTTTTTCCCTTGGACTCAGCGGGAGATCCCACCTTTACCGCCTCAAGAGCAGTGTCCTGGAACATGAGACTTTGGGTCGGGGGATACAACTGGGAAGGACCAGTACCACGCCCAGGTGGCCTTACGTGCTACGCTAAACAGGCCTTTGTGGGGGATGGGAAGATTGGAAGGAATGGACAAGGAAGATGAAAGGAAGCGGCTGTGGCCTTAAGTTAGGTACCATCCCGGCATTTGCCGGGAGGAGAAGTGAGAAACCACTTCGAGGATGGCTGAGGTGGGAATCGAATCCACCTCTACTCAGTTGACCTCCCAAGGCTGAGTGAACCCCGTTCCAGCCCTCGAACCACTCGCCTTCGGAGGGTGGCAGCTAATAACACTAACCACTACACCACAGAGAGAGACTGGTTCACTAGATACCCTAAATAAAGGCAACGTAGTCAATTATGTATTAGTAGTGGTGATAATGAGATTAATGTTCATGTACACATTCAACAATGATATCTTTAGAAAAATATCCTAATATGATATCATGTTAGCGTAGGTTAATGCTGCCAGGGAGGTGATTAATTATAAATTTTAATTTATATTAAACATAATCATTTTTTCTAAGGAAAGCCTTGGTGACAATTTTTATTATTTCATAAAGGTGAATAATTCTTTTCATGAAATATAAGCATATTTCAGCTGTTATTTAAGCAGTTTGCTCAGTACATGTCACCTCGCGTACTGATTGACCCTGTGAATGGTCTCAACCTCACATCTCAAATGCAGGGAAAGAGAAATACAACAGGGGGAAGAGAGTAGAGGAACTTTTTCTGATAAAAAAGGCTCGGGCTTGATTTTGGACCTATGGAAATTCCTATTTTGAAAGCGCATGTACACTATGAAAAATTCTGCGTGAGAAGAAAAATTCAGAATCACTTAAAGTTGCCACTAAGTGTTTATTTATATCGTGTGTCTGTATGTATGACACGATCAAGTCCACCTTTGTAATATAATGGTTAGTGCTATTAGCTGCCTTCCTCGGGGGCCAAGGCTTGAATCCTAACACTGCCAGAAACTTAAGACTGGCATGAGGGTTGGTATGTGGTTAAAATGGAGCATGCAGCTCATTTCCATTAGGGTACGCTTGAAAAGAAATGCACCACATCAGAACAAGGACATGAATTTACGGATGTAAAATACGGTATTTCTGTGAGCTACTGATATTGCATAATGGAGGCCTATTTCTGTAATTATATGTCTACTGCTTTTCCAAATCCATTTTGTTAGGTTGTGATAGAATAATATAAAATTTCACAATTGGTCTGTAGTACAGTGCATTATTATTATTATTATTATTATTATTATTATTATTATTATGGCTATAAGTAAGACGAAGACTGCTGCAGTTGTGTACAGATAGGAAACGGTAATTCTGATTGGTTCCAAACCACTAAAGGAGTGCAACAAGGCAGTACCCTTTCACCCTTACTTTTTATCACTGTCATGGATGAAGTCATGAATGAAATTTAAGTAGAACAATATGGACATCAATGCATTTGCAGATGATGTAGTAATTTGGGGAAATACAGAGAAGGAAGTCCAAGAGAGGCTGAACACCTGGAATGAACATTTGAAAGCACACGGATTAACAATAAATAAATCGAAAACTGTTACTATGTCTGTCAACAGGCAGAAGAAGAAAGGAAAAATAAAGCTGGAAGGTACACAGCTGGAAACAGTAGACCAATATAAATATCTTGGGTGCATCATTTCAAGTGATAACAGAATACAGCATGAGATTAACAACCGCATTCAAAAATCAGCTCAGTTTTACCATCAAGTTCGGAACCTCCTCTGGAACGAACAAGTTCCCTTAAGATCAAAGCAGATTCTATTCCAATCATACTTCATCCCCATAATAACATATGGCCTAGAAACCTGCACAACAACCCAACAAGTGGATAGCAAACTACAAGCCGCAGAAATGAAGTTCCTACGAACTATGGTACAGAAGACAAAAAGGGACAGGGTAAGGAATGAAAGAATAAGGGAGGAAGCTGGTGTGTACCCATCTCTGAATGAAAAAGTAACAAGGGCCCGTTTGAAATGGTTTGGCCATGTCAAACGAATGGACGATAGAAGGACAGCAAAACAATGGTTACACACAGTCGTGACCGGAAAACGATGGGTAGGAAGACCTAGGAAGAGATGGCTGGACCAAGTGAAAGAGGACATAGGAACAAGAGGAGTCAGCTGGGATGTCGTCTTGACAGAAGGGTGGTACATGGACAGACAGAAGTGGAGAGAGCTCGTAAACCACACCCGGGCAACTGGAATGGAAAACTGATGATGATGATGATGATGATGATGATAAGTAAGACTATGGCAATAGAATACAATGTGGATCCATTATGATGTGTGCTTTAAAAAAGATGGCCTACTGCAACTTACTTTGCAAATATAACACTGCTACAATAATTTGTTTGTAATTGTTGATGATGATGATGATGATGATGATAAGTAAGACTATGGCAATAGAATACAATGTGGATCCATTATGATGTGTGCTTTAAAAAAGATGGCCTACTGCAACTTACTTTGCAAATATAACACTGCTACAATAATTTGTTTGTAATTGTTAACCTATTTGTAAAATGGTTAAAATACATTTTGTAAAGTGTTATTTTGTATAAATCTCGAATTACTTCTTGCGATTTACTGCTAAGATCCACCGTCTTTTCAAATGCATTTCATGAGGTCGTGAAGGAAACTAATGTATCACAGTATCTATTAACGCAGCCAACAATATGTATATAGTTCTGCCTGAATGTTATGACATTAAAAAATAATCAGCTGAAGACAGCAGTGTAAAATGATTTCTTAATTTATTTACTGGGTTCCATTTTCACGTTATACCCAGCTGTTTTATCGAGCAAAGCCAAAACTATGAAGGATGGTATATTAATTGCAAAGGGGGGAAGATAAGAAATTAACTGAAAAAAACATATGTAAGTATCATATACTGCATCAAAAACAGGAAGGGAAAAAACTAGGGATAGAGAATGTACAGGTACACAAGGTTCTACTTTTCACGGCAGTGTGATGCATCACAGCAGATATCTACATCACAAACATGACCAGATCAACACATAGGGAATGTGGTCTTAGATTCTAATAATGGCTTCAGACAAAAAGATAGAGGAATTCACCGATAGAGGGCCACTGTAAAAACGGTCAGCTGTTGATGAAGGTGCCTCTAAGTAGTTCTTGTAATTTCCACCCGCAACAGCACATTGCTATATGCACGGAGCCTACAGGAATTAGAACGATGTTTTTGAAAACTTTTGTCTGGAGCATGGCATTGTATGGAAGTGAAACATGATGGCTAACTAGCTCAGAGAGAACAAGAATAGAAGCTTTTGAAATATAGTGTTACAGAAGGATGAAGATGAGATGGGAAGATTGAATCACGAATGAAGAGATAGTGAATCGAATTGGTGAAAAGAAATCAATTTGGTTAAATTTGACCAGAAAGAGAGATAGAATGATAGGATACATCTTAAGACGCCAAGGACTTCAGTTGGTTTTTGAGGGAAGTGTAAGCAGTAAGAACGGCAGAGTTAGACCAATGAAAAACATTAGAGTAGATGTAGGATGTACAGTAGCAGTTCCATAGAAATTAAAAGGTTAGCACAGGATAGGGTGACAGGGAGCGCTGCATCAAACCAGTCTAGGAACTTATGATCCAAAACAACAACACAGAATTAGTGTATTTCACGAGACATATCTATATGGTTAAAGATCTATGGTTGAATTGCCAACAAATGTGGAGGTATCTAGGGGTAGAAAATCAAACCTGAGATACTTGATAGTCCTGTCTTCGTCTATTAGGCAGATGTGATGTGCTGGCAAGACAGATTAGTTCCATAGCGCTACTATGACTTACCTGTGATCATATAATGTTGACGAGAGATTTTTCACATTCTTTGTAACACTGTATAACCCTTGTCACTTATATTATCCTATAAGAATAGTACACCCATTATTTTATACCTTTATGGACATAGAAAGGATACGATGGGAAAATTCACCCTGTAAGCAGAGCACACTTCACAGTAACTTGATAATCAGTAAGGAGGAAGAGGAGGAGGAGGAGGATGTTTATACTTGTTTATATCCCACTAACTACTTTCATAGCTTTCAGATGTGCCCCAGTAAGAAAAATATGATATTCAAGATTTATGAATGAATCGGGCGTCGTTAGATGGAGCAGATCATTCTTTCACTCGCAGAACATTAATGCAGCCATAGAGATGCAATGTTATAAGGTGAAGAGATATCTTCCACCACATCAAACCCTTGAAACTACTGGCATTGCAATAAAAGCCAATAGCGCATATTTTTAAAACAGGTTTGCATTTACTATGCACATGAGTAGGCTTAATGGCAAGGTAGTGAGGAAAATAGTATTTTTGAACATGATTTGTAATGTTTAAACAACAGTGTTTAATACACTGACTTAGCAAATGTCATGGGATAGTCACCTAATAGCGTGTGGGGCCTCCTCTGGCCCTGCGAACTGCAGTGAGACGCCGTGGAAGTGAGTCGACAAGTCCCTGGTAATCCTCTGGACGCAGCTGACACCAAATTGTTTGCAGAGCGGCTGCCAATGCTGGTCTGTTCGTGGGTGCAGGATCCATGGCACGGAGCCTAAGTTCCAGGACATCCCAGATATGCTCAATAGGGTTCATATCGGAGCTCCTGGGTGGCCATGGCAGTTGTTGGACCTCTGCTGCATGTTCCTGGAACCATTCCCGGGTGACGTGGGAGCAATGTGGCGGTGCCTTATCATCTTGAAACACCGCAGAACCGTCTGGGCGCTGGAAGGCCGAAAATGGGCGGAGATGATCTCCGAGCAACTCAACATATCGCGTACCATTCAAAGTCTCTTCCAGAACAACTAGGAGGCCCATTCTATACCAGAAAAATGCACCCCAGACCATAACAGAGACACCAGCGCCCTGGACCACACCTTCGAGGCAGGCGGGATCCATTGCTTCATCTGGTTCGCGCCATATACGGTGCCTCCCATCGGCACGGTGCAGTTGGAATCGTGATTCGTCCGACCATATCATGTTACGCCATTGTTCCAGTGTCCATCGCTGGTGACTGGCGACAAATACGTCTTTTGTTGTGCCCAATGACGTTGGGTTAACAGTGGCACCCGTGTGCAGCGCTGGCTCCCATACCCCATAGAACCCATTGTCCACTGGGAGACGTGTCTAGCACGGCCTGTGTTGAATTGAGCCGTGATTTGTTGCATGGTTGCCCGTCTGTCACTATTGACAATCCGTCTTGGATGTCGCCGGTCACGGTCATCGAGGGTGGCTGGACGGCCGGTCGTTTGTCTGTTGTGGACGGTGACACCCCCATTCAACCATTCACCATACACCCTGGGCACGGTTGATCGTGAAGCCGAATTCCCGCACCACTTCCGAAATCACACTTCCCATCCGTCGGGCACCGTCCACCATACCCCGTTCGAACGATGTCGGCTCACGACGACGTTCCATGTTCCAACTGTCACATGCACAGCCACTGCTCACAAGGTATCCTATATAACTGCCGCTGGCACAGGGGGTGTGTGGTGCGCAGACAACACACCTGCGCATCAGTGCTCCGCCATCCCATGACATTTGCTCAGTCAGTGTACATTTGTAAAAAAGCAAGCCTGTAGTTTTATGTAACTGGTGATACTGTGATCACAGCCAGAGGACCTCTAGCTTCACATGGAATCCAAACCACAAGAACATGACTTTACATTTTTAAAATTCCACTTTCATTGGTTTGTCAAACATATCCATCTTATTACATTATTTTGTTATGTTCAATTTTCATTCTTTGTGATATATTCTGCCAATATGTATCCCACAGTTATTACATTGTAATTGCAAGCACATAAAAGTACCATATTCTGGCATTTAATCATTCAGAGTGTATACAGTGCGATTCCTCACCCTTTTATTGAAATCAAGTTACTGGTTAAGGTGTTCTCCGGAAGCTAAAAGAGTCTCCAGCAAGACTATTTCCCATCCCTTGTGGTATCTGTACCGTGAATGTCCTGGTCATAATGCCTTAGTGGCAGATCAATGAGTGGAAAGAGGTAATCCTGCCTAGAGATTTCCAGAGCAATCATCTCGCCTAACCCCAACACATTTGTCTCCGAGATCATGTAAAATATATATATTGTCGTCGGCTGCTACTTGTTTCCAAAAATATGTTTTTCTCCTGCAATTCTTCTTAAAGTCTGTTGGCTCTGTGGAGATGCCGCTGATGACTGATAAAGTCAATTTTTGCATGAAACATGCGGCTACACAGGTCACATCTAAAGGTGGGTGGAGGACGTGGTTGGATCTGATATAGTTTCCGCTTTTCATGGGTTTCAATTTCTTGTCTGCGACGTGCCTGCGCAAACAGTAAGACACCTTCTGCAGTAGCTTTGCGCCAAAGAACGCAATCCTGTACAGTTGTTGCCCAGGTGTTAGCATTTATGTTGGTACTATTCATAGTCTTCTTACGCTGGTCTTTATAATGTTTCAAAGGAGCACCTTGAGGCCTTTTGCCATGACCAATCTCACCATAGAGAAGTTGTTTAGGCAATCTGCTATCATTCATACGCTGGATGTGACCAACTCATCTAAGCCGATGAGTGATGAAGGCTTTTATGCTCTTGATATACACCTTGTCAAGAACTGCCACAATGCTTATATAGTCATCCCATTTGATGTTCATGAAGGATCTAATTTTCTGCTGATGGAAGCGTTCGAATCACGAGGTAAAGTGTCCAGGTTTCACATCCATGTAGTAGCGCGCGTGCGCACACCAGAAGATTTGAAATAATTCTTCTTATTCTTTACTTTTATTTTTATGACCACACTGGATCACTTTAAACAGTCCATTATCCAAGTCTCTTCGACAGGACTGTTCGGGCCTTGTTGTCTTCCCAGTACTTTTTCATATGTTCTGTTTTGGTGTTGAAAATATTTGTGTTGTGAATTTGTTTCTTGTGAGTGTAAAGTGGATGTTTGTGTCCTAGACTTTTTTTGTTTAATTTTATCTTATCTGTGGTATCTTTTGATGTAAGGCCTATTTCCTTCAGATCCTCTTATTTTTCTGATCAAAGATTCCAACTATGATGGAAGATATGAAAGACTGTACTGTCACTGCATGGATGGCAACAGCTTGAGGAATATTAATATCAGTGATTTGACTATGATGGAGTATACATGCTCGGGAGTGTTGCGATGCATATGAAAAGTCCAGCGGAAAACCATGCTAACTGCTATGTTTTTTAATTTTGACATAGATGTGCCATCTTTTAGAGCATAACATGTACATACTTTCAACAGATAATACTTATATTTATACAGGAGAAATTACTTGTTCAGTTCAGAGTGATTGGCTCAGAAAAAACCAGTATACAAAAAATGCTTGATTATTACTTTTTGTACATCTGAAGTTTTGCACTAGAGAAAATGTACAATTCTTCATATTACTTCCCTTTCATCAGAGAAGTAAATCATCATCACTGATTGTCCATTCCAGCAGGCTGGGTGTGGGAATGAACAAGCCTCCTCTATCCAAGGCTTGTTCTGTTATAGTTGAAAACAATCTTTCCTTTTTCTCTTTAACTGACTTGCTATGCCTATCACAGTCACAGGTTTTCTGTTAGGCTGAATTGCCTACATCTATAAGGGAACAGACTGAATACTGGAATTCCTCATCAGCCAACTCCACTGTTCCGAAGGTCTCCTCTCTGCCAAAGCTGCCTTCAAGAACTATACTGTAACTCTGGCAAGGAGCGGAACAAGGTCTTTTGAAGAGCTGTTGTTGCTTCTACTATCACTCAGCCTTTGTCCTGGTCCCCCATATACTAAATCCAGGCTGGTGAGGAAATCAGCATTTAGATTTAAGTGATGTGTTACAACATACTAATGTATATATATCATGATATTCTGAGTACACAGTTAAAAATATTGTATTATATCATGTATAATTATTAATAACAGAAGTGTTACCACTAGGTCTGTGAACAGATTTCCTAGGTATTTGTATGGAAGAAGTTGAAAATTTCAGGACTTAATTTTTTAAAAATATTATTTGAAAGCAGTTTCTTCTGGATTTCATTATTTTTCACATAATTAAGTTAGTTTTGTTAATATTATTAAACTTGTAACTCAAAATATATTGAAATAACACATTTCATGAACTTTACTTTTTTTAAATCCTTATTATAATATTACAGAGTCTTGAACATTTAAAAATCATTTGGAAAATTTTAGTTTTGGTGGTTGTCATGTTTATCCACTGGGCCATTTATATGGTCATCTCTTTCATCATAATCTAAAAGCACCCACAATGATAAATACATCGCATGAATATCCTGATTTTTGTTATTTTTTAAGGATATTTATGTTTGTATACATGTTTTATTATAGCAACAACAGTTAAAATGAATCTGGAGGTGAAAAATTAAAGCAAACCTTCCTGTGTAGCATGGATAGGAATTGTTTTAAGGGACAAATCAAGATTATCAGTCCATAGAACTATTTTCCATTCGTATGAACTTTTAGATGTTTGGTGAGGTCACGTTTCTCTGCATAATATCTCTTGCAATATGAACACTGAAATCTCTTGATGTTCAAATGTCTCAGCATATGTTCCTTGAGCTTATCTCCACGACTGAAAGCCTTGTTACACATATCACATATGTGTTCTTTCACTCCTGAGTGAGTCTGAAACAGACAGTATCAAGTTCTAGCAAATATAACAATATGCATAAAATTATACAGTATTATTTAATAACTACTGATGATGATGATGATGATGATGATGATAATGATGATGATGATGCTTGTTGTTTAAAGGAGCCTAACATCTAGGTCATTGGCCCCTAATGGTATGAAATGAGACAATATGCAATGACAATTTAAAAGTCCAAAATTCATCCACTGCCCAGAATTCAAAATGTGATGATGAATGAATGGATGAATGTGTATTTAAAACAATCAGTGGGTCCGACCCACAATGCCTCACCTTCCTAGAAACTATATTAAAACAAAAGTATTACTGGCCAAGGGACTGCTTCCAAAACAAAATCTTAATCGATGATGCTTGTTGTCTAAATGGGTTCAAAATTCAGATCAACGGCCCCTCATAATGGTACTTATCACTAGTAAAGTAGAACTATGGTATCTCTCAAGTTGCGGTACTAATCAAAAGTACCATAAACTCACGGTGTTTCAACTTTTATGGTACTACTCACAAGTATTGTACCTCACACAGGTAACGCAGACCTATGGTGTTTCTCATATAATGGTGCCATTTGTAGGCAACGCAAACCCACTGTGTTCCTCACATAGGTGTACTAATCACAGGGACTCATACTATCCCATAGTGTTCCTCAAATAGTGGGTACAAATCACAGGCAGCGCAGACCAACGGTGTCGCTCATATAATGGTACTAATCACAGGCAATGCCCAGACCTGTGGTGTTTCTCACATAATGGTACAAATCACAGGCAATGTAAGCCTGTGATGTTCCGCATATAGTGGTATTAAACACAGGTACTGGAAACCCACAGAGAACCGCTCTCTGCTGCTACTAATCACAAACCTATTGTGTACGTAACATAGTGGTACTAATCGCAAGTAAAGATGACCCATGGTGTTCCCCGCATGATGGTACTAATCACAAGTAGTTTTATGGTTCTACTTCAATCATCCCTTGGTTGCCCCTTTTAGTCACCTATTATGACAGGCAGGGGATACAATGGGTGTTTCTTTCAGTCCCCCACCCACAGGGGGTAGAGAGAGAGAGAGAAGAAAGAAAAAAAGAAGGGATCCGTCACTTTGAAAAATGAAGCAACGGACGAAGAAAGGCAAGGGCAACAAAGGGCGTGAAAATGAAAGACTCCCTAGGCCTTGAACGCTCTAATACCATCGGTTCAGAAAAGAACAGGTGTTGACCAAGGAAGGTCGAACAGGATAGATGAAAGTGAGGAGCCTGGTACAATTAAGTGGAACCAATGCCAGGACTCAGCTAAGGGCCCCGTGGTCGCTAGCACATGCTCTGAAGTTGAGAGCCCCTGGAGCTCCTTTTAGTTGCCTCTTATGAAAGCAAGGGATAACGTGAGTGCCCCCACCCACAGGGGGTCATTTTATAAATACTTTAATACCAGAATTCCAGATTCCTTAGTACTTTAATAACATATTTTTAAATTAACGAATAATATATATTCATGATACATGTTAACCAATTTAAAGACATTTCTGAATGATGAGCATTGCAGCCTTCAGTCTATAGGGTACTGAGTCCAATATCCAGCCAGGTCAATGGCAGGATGGTACCTGTGCATCTGATTAATTCCTCTGACCAAGTGACTGGGAGTTTGAGTTTGTTTTAACACACACACACACACACACACACACACACACACACACCTCTTCACTTACAATGTTGCCAAAGGAATATGCTAAGCTGAATATATCCCTCCACATAGAGTTGGCCATGCCCACATGTATGACACAGACTGGACCCACAATACCAGCAGAGTGTTGGAAAAACAGCAGAGGATGATCCAATATAAAAACTTACTCAACATTGTGTACTTTAAAACGAAAGGATGTGCATATGGGTAAAAATTACCCAAGCGAATTTGACAAGTACAGTATATTTCAGTTATTTCTAATGTGCTCTTTAGGCCTATCTTATCCATACCTTTCTATTGAACTCTTCCAAATGTGAATCCGTGCGCAGCGTTGTTAATTCCGCTCACAGTGTGAGAGAAATATCAACTGGTTAAATTTCACCCGTGCGCATGCTCATATGCTTCAGAATGCCATTGTTGTTTATTGTTAAGTTTGATTTTATGGATGAACAGTGCAGTAATTATTGTTAGATAAGCGTACTTTATAATATGTATGCGTTTTTTTGGCAAGACACCCAGGACCTGTTCAGTTGATTTTTGAGGAAAGTGTAAGAACATTAGGGGTGGACGGAGGTATGAATATGGCAAGCAGATTAGAGCAGATGTAGGATGTAGTAGTTAATGCAGAAATGAAAAGGTTAGCACAGGATAGAGTGGCATGGTAAGCTGCACCAAACCAGTCTATGGACTGATGACTCTTGCATCAACTATCAGTTTAATCAATTTTGGATGGAGTCCAAAATAACTTAAAATAGTTAAAACTGACACATTAAAAAAAAAAAAAAAAAAAAAAAAAAAGAGCATATGGATCCAAAGTTTTTGCTAGACTGACGTCTAGCCTTCTGTAATGACACCATGACTAAACCGCTCGATAGAATTGTGTGAAATTTTGCACAAATGTCCTCAAAAGAAACTGCCACATGACTGATTATATTTTTTTTTTTCAAGATATTGATCTAAAAATACATAATTTGTGAAATTATTTGAAAATGTTGCATAATAGCTTACAATGAGATGGTATTTGTTTCTTCTTTGCTCAATCATGCCAAAACTACAGGACCAACTGAGCTGAGCTTTGGTATGGATACATATGGATATAGATGCCCTTCGTGATGCCAATCTCAGTCTAGCAGCTAATGAAGATAGTGAATGAAACTGGGTAAGGAGGTGGAAGAAATTGACTGTGGTCTATGAATAGGAACAGTCCCAACAGTGAAAATGGGAAACCACAGAAAACCATTCTCAGGACAGCTGATGGTGGGGTTTGAACCCACTCGTCACCAAAATGCAGTGCTTGACTTCATAGCCATAGTGCATTGATTTACGCAGCCATTCTGCTTGGTTTGGTACGGATATATCTCAGATATTTAATATTTTTCAATAATTAACCGTTTCAAACTAGTGGCCGTTAGTGTGTATTTACTGCACTAGCGCATGTTTTAGATGCAAAGAAATAAAATACAAACGCGTTTTAATGTGGACTGAGAGGATGTCGAGTTATGAAAATGTTGAGTTTCATGAACGCCTGAAAGGATAAAAAACTCATTTCAGGTTATGTTTAAATATTAAAAGCATTTAACATATAGGGCTGAAAGAAAATATAAAGCCTAATCTAAAACAATTTATTCAAAAATAATAAAACAACTTACATGTACATTAAATTTATGTTCTTAAACGCACACTATTTCATTTCTGTAATTACACTGTTTTATTTCCTCTTCTTTTCATCCAACATTTTCACTGGTAAAACAACACAGCACTTTCCTCAAAAAAATTCCTGCATATCATTCAGTTACAAATGGCAAGTTCAATCCACGGAAAGTTCAAATGAAAGAAATTCATGGAGGTACCACATCCCTTTCAATCTTTACTATTCATTTCTCGGTGGAAAGTCCATCCCACATATTGACCAACAAAAACAGAAAGGGATGCAGTGAATGATGAGTAACTGACATGAGTCATCCCACCTTCAAAAACTGCTACTCAAGGGTGTGTGTATGTGTTTGGGAATTTGCCATACAACTAACCTGTCACTATGAAAATTGAAAAATTATTGCACTTAGTCATACTGCTTAACCAGTGTAATTACAGAAACAAAATAAGACCAATTTCATGATTTATCCACTATGAAAAATAACAGAGAATATTTAATTTTCATGACCACATTGTAATTGAAATAAACTTTCAAAATATTAAGAGAATAAGTGTCTGGTTGGCTATTTTTGTTTTGTATTTAACATCTCTTCAGTATGTACTATATGTACTGAATACGGCCTAATAGTTGAAAGTCTATTTCAAGAGAAAATAACAAACTTTTATAGATGTCAAATTTATGAAATGTTGAGTTATCGGAGTCAAGTTTCCAGGACTCTTACCATAAGAGGAAAATGGTTAGTCCTTTACTGAAATAAAGGCCAACAAATGCACTTAAAATTCAGTATTTTTAATATAGAAAAGATCACTTTATTTTTAACTCTAGTGGTTCCCCAGGAAATGATGCTTCTGCATGTTCCAGAGCACCTACCAGTTAAGCGTTATTCAGTAGATTTTTGGTAATTCACAGACTGGACACCAGAGTGTGCAGAGGTAGTTGCAGCTCGAACTAATGATTTAGTGCCTAATAATAATAATAATAATCCATACTTGCCGGCAAATATTCTAGGAAGCAGACGTTGATCTTACAACCAGCTATTTTTTCCATGTCAAAACCAAACCAAACCCCATGGCATTACAGCTCTTGAAGCGCCTTGGTCTACCAAGCGACCGCTGCTCAGCCCGAAGGCCTGCAGATTACGAGGTGTTGTGAGGTATGCACGACGAATCCTCTCAGCCGTTATTCTTGGCTTTCTAGCTTGGGGCCGCTATCTCACCGTCAGATAGCTCCTCAATTCTAATCACGTAGGCTGGGTGGACCTCGAACCAGCCCTCAGGTCCAGGTAAAAATCCCGGACCTGGCCGGGAATCGAACCCGAGGCCTCTGGGTTCCCATGTCAAGAGTCAGCAAAATTAGTGATTTCTTTGTTTTACTCCAGGTGGATTGACTACTAATACAGTATTCCAGGAGGCTTTTGAAAATTAATTCAGTGTTGTTAATTAAGCTCATTTTGTTACCAGTGACTCAAAAATGACAGCTTACATGATAATGATGGGTACAAACAGAAATCACTAACATAATCAACTATCGGCCCATCAATGATGGGTAAATTCTGCTAACATAGTTATAAAAACATAATCAAGTACAGGAAATGTTTAACAGGTAGCAAGAAATTAGGGCAAAAAAGGTATGTTACCAGAATCAGCATAGTGAATAGATTTCTTACTCTCATTAAGATAAGACAGACACAAAATCAAATGCTGACCTCCTTAGTACAGTTTACCAGTTCGGTAGATAATGATGATGAAATTGTAGGAATACAGTCTAAGAAGAGGCAAATGATGCACACAGCATGTTGGAAAAAAATTAAAATTGACTTTTAATAGCATGTTGAAATGCAGTAAATGGCCAAGAAACAGAATGTAATGTAATAGAAGAACACAGATTTGGACAAAGGATATTAGTACCGTAGGATTGTAGGATTGAGAATTGCAAATAGGAAAATTAAAGAGTATTTTAAAAAAAGAAAATGGGATTGAGTACAGTATTAGTAGTTAAGTTGGAAAACTACTTATAGGAAGAGAAAGTAAAAAAATAGCAGAAGCACACAGAGCAACTGTATCAAAGAAAAGATCTTGATGACAAAGTAATGGAAGGAGGAAATTTTGGGATCGTTACTTGACTGAGCATTGAGATACCCAAGAAATAACGAGGCGAAGTGTAGGTTTATCAGCCCATGACTGGTTGGATCTTCAAATAGCACTAATAAAGGTTGTGTAGTTACAAAAAAAAAAGAAAAAAGGCAGTGCCAAAATGGAGCAACAACAAACTTCCCTCAATTTGACATAAAGTCAGCACATAGTGTAGAAGGCATTATAAGACTGAGTGGAGTGGCGACGCATGTAACACGGTATGACTATGGAGCAAAGTTCTGCAATCAGGACACAAGTGGGTTATCGGCTGTCCTGAAAATGGTTTTCTGTGGTTTCCCATTTTCACTTCAAGGCAAATGCTGGTAAAGTTCCTATTCTTAGGTCACAACTGCTTCCTTCCACCTCTTTACCAATTTCATTCCCATCGTTCATTTCATCATCGTTAGCTTCTCAATTAATTTTACATCAATTGACCAAGATTTAAGTATACTGAAAGTGGATAAGAAGGGCACCATGCTGAACATATTGGAGAATTGTTACATTCATTTAGAACAGTACTTTAACCCTAACCATAATACTAATGATGAAAATATAATAATTTCGTGTGGCTATTTCTAGCCGAGTGCAGCCCTTGTAAGGCAGACCCTCCGATGAGGGTGGGCGGCATCTGCCATGTGTAGGCAACTGCGTGTTATTGTGGTGGAGGATAGTGTTGTGTGTGGTGTGTTAGTTGCAGGGATGTTGGGGACAGCACAAACACCCAGCCCTCGGGCCAATGGAATTAACCAATGAAGGTTAAAATCCCCGACCTGGCCGGGAATTGAACCCGGGACCCTCTGAACCGAAGGCCAGTACGCTGACCATTCAGCCAACGAGTCGGAAAATGATGTAAATGAAAACCTAATACTCTGTTTGATATAATCATTCCTATACACACAAAGTATAAATGGAAGAAAGACACATTAAGGCCGCAATCAGTTCAATCCTACCTACCCGCCCCCACCTGCCCCTCCTCCAACTCCTGCCATCATAAGCTACACTCCTGCTCCCTCTTAACAGTCAGTCTGGTGTTGGTGTCCGAGCCAAGTGCACCCAATTTACGAGAAACATAGGGGTGAGTCTCATATAGCTGTACATTAATCTCGATCTTCTAGCTTCCCTTCTTTTCTCAATAATTTACTTCAAATATTTTCTTTTCAGACATTCACTTCAAACCAAATTAAACAATAGATCACTATATCTGATGAAAAGGAATACTTATTCAAGTTATGAATGTTCCCCCTTCAAGCTACAAAGAAACCATTACCCATAGTACTGTTCAACAAGACATAATTTATAAATCAAGTGGCTCGACTATACAGATGGGGAATACCAACTCCCAGATCAACTCAGGAGCGTTTGGTTGCTGTAGGAGCAACAACATAGTTCGGCACCAGCTGCAGCAGTTTTGATGTGTCATTTGGTTTCAATTTTGGATGTGTTGTTGGACTTCATCAATTTATTAGACTTGGATTTTAAATTAAGATATACCAGATTGTTTTCTTTATTATTGGGTATATGTAAACATATGTTTTCCAATTGGATTGTGGCTGAAGATGACCCAATGTATGTGGGGTCGAAACTAGTGCCAATTATATAGGACACTATATCAAGCTAATGGTATTGAAAAGGTGGACCCTTCTCTAACTTTTCATAGTGATCAATTGTCAATATGGACCACAATGAAATTCATAACTTACGAGTATAAACTGTGTCGAGGGGAAAACTCAAATGCAAGTAAACTTGGGATTAACCATAAATGGCAATTCACTAAAAGTGGATACTAAAACACACTACCTCTCTGAGCAGTAGCTTTAAGGACCCTGATAAGCCCCAACAGTATGTAAGATGCATTAGACAGGAGTGGAGCTAATCAATTTTCAAAAGAATGCTGTCCCAAAAATTTAAGAAAACAGGTGCTGAAAAGTATGGGAACTAATGTAAGATTACGTGAAGCAATACTGACTTTACAGGGCAGAAATAGTACAAACAGGAAAGTATTCTTAATCATCTATAATTTTGTTTCAAGCAATTTCACCATGAAATAAACAATTCTGATTTAATGAGCAAAATGTTAGTTATTACAATCTTCAACAGAAAGAGAAAAAATAAACTTATCGTTCCACCTCAAGAGAGTTTACAATCTTTCAAACTCAACCATATTGTTAAGTAAAATGGAAATATAATAATGTTGAAAATATTTTTTGCAATAATACTAGCACATACCTTCTCATGAACTTTGAGCTGTGAACTGCTGATAAACTTACGAGGACACTGTAAGCAAGTGAAAGGCCGATTACCATTGTGAGTCATATAATGTTTCTGCAAGTAATCAGTGCGGCTAAATGTTTTCCCACACATCTGTAAAAAAAAAAAAAAAAAAACAGGCATCAAATCAGAAAAGACAAGTTTATTAGTACATATATCAAACTTTAAACCATGTTCAATAAGACTTTCTCCCACCTAATACAATGAACAATCCACTGATACCTTAATTTAAGACTTTAAAATGGCTTTACAAGCTTGGTGACAAACTGTCATCACTTGGATCCCAATACCAAATTCCTTCACTTCTTTCCCTAATCCATAAAACTGCTTTCATTCTTTCAATCGCATGTCCCAAAAGACAATACCCTTTTATAAAGTTACAAAGGCTTCTTTGAACTAATTGTGACACAGGGAGCAGATATATTTACCATTATTATACTAGATGTAAAGCAGCTTCAAACGTTCCCCCTCCAGGGTCATGGTAGAATTGGAGTCTAACAACATTAAGAAGTCTAACAACATTAAGAAATTAAGACGAAGCTCCATTCTCAAAAAGTTACCAGCAATCAGCTTCAAAGTTCTGCATTAGACTCAATTTAGGGCACACTAAGCAAGCTCAAAATAAATAACAGCCTACCTGGAAGGAGTGAATGAAATGAGCATTCAGCAGTAATAAGAACAGTGTCAAGAAGCCATTCATTTTTCAAAAAACCTTTTAACTGGAAGACAAATAGATATTTTTAGTGTAACAGAGTTGAAATTTTTAACAGCTATTCTAATGAATATAGTTTTTAAGCAGGCTAACTGTGTATTCATTCTGTCTCATTTCATCAACCCATTAACCCTCACATTGTTTTAACATCATTTTAATTTAATTTTATATTCAAATTAGTCTTTAAGAGGAACCATGTACCTGAAAATAATGTATTCAGAAACTTAGCGATTCACCTAAGCTTAATAACAGTTGAAGATGTTCTCAAGTGAGAACGAAATATGTACTGTTTATAATTAATAATTTGCTAAAAAGCAAATAAAAAGTATCAAAAAGGTGGAAGATTTTCAATTATTTTAACTCTCTGTGATTAGAATTTGATACGGACAATGAAGCTGATTACTTGCAAACAGATACGTACGGCGACGATGGGACAGGAAAGGGCTAGGACTGGGAAGGAAGCGGCCATGGCCTTAATTAAGGTACAGCCCCAGCATTTGCCTGGTGTGAAAATGGGAAACCATGGAAAACCATCTTCAAGGCTGCCGACAGTGGGGTTCGAACCCACTATCTCCTGAATACTGGATACTGGTATTCCTGTATTGACTTATCTAAACTTATTAAAAATTGTTTAAAATAGTATTATGGTTGAATCCACCATGTCAATACACTTTCTGTTCATGAAACTATTTATTGATCTAACATGTTTCAAGAACAATAAACATGCTCTTCATCAGCAATCATTAATTTCTAACTTCAATTACATCTAAGAACAATATAAAAATTTTCATTTGTTTGGCCTAAATTTAAAGAATTATTATATCAATTTATAATATCAATGAATAAACAGTAAAGGTTATTTCATTTAGTGTGCAAGATGTATGAGACAGGAGAAGTACCATCTGATTTTCGGCAGAATGTTGTTATACCTATTCCCAAGAAAGCCGGTGTTGACAGGTGTGAAAACTACTGCACCATTAGTTTAGTATCTCATGCCTGCAAAATTTTAACATGTATTATTTACAGAAGAATGGTAAAACAAGTTGATGCTGAGTTGGGAGAAGATCAATTTGGCTTCAGAAGAAATGAAGGAACACGTGAAGCAATCCTGACTTTACGTCTGATCTTAGAGGATCGAATCAAAAAGGACAAGCCCACGTACATGGCATTCGTGGATCTAGAAAAGGCATTCGATAATGTTGATTGGACCAAGCTATTTATGATTCTGAAGATGATAGGGATCAGATACCGAGAACGAAGAATTATCTACAACCTGTATAAAAATCAGTCTGCAGTGATAAGAATCGAGGGCTTTGAAAAAGAAGCAGCAATCCAGAAAGGAGTGAGGCAAGGCTGCAGTTTGTCCCCTCTCCTTTTCAATGTTTACATAGAACAGGCAGTAACGGAAATCAAAGAGAAATTTGGAAAGGGAATCACAGTCCAAGGAGAGGAAATCAAAACCTTGAGATTTGCCGATGATATTGTTATTTTATCTGAGACTGCAGAAGATCTCGAGAAGTTGCTGAATGGTATGGATGAAGTCTTGGGTAAGGAGTACAAGATGAAAATAAATAAGTCCAAAACAAAAGTAATGGAGTGCAGTCGAACGAAGGCAGGTGATGTAGGAAATATTAGATTGGGAAATTAAGTCTTAAAGGAAGTAGATGAATATTGTTACTTGGGTAGTAAAATAACTAACGATGGCAGAAGTAAGGAGGACATAAAATGCAGACTAGCACAAGCCAGGAAGAGCTTTCTTAAGAAAAGAAATTTGCTCACTTCAAACATTGATATCGGAATTAGAAAGATGTTTTTGAAGACGTTCGTGTGGAGCGTGGCATTGTATGGAAGTGAATCATGGACGATAACCAGCTCAGAAAGAAAGAGAATAGAAGCTTTTGAAATGTGGTGTTACAGAAGAATGCTGAAGGGCAGATGGATAGATTGAATCACGAATGAAGAGATACTGAATCGAACTGGTGAGAGGAGATCGATTTGGCTAAATTTGACAAGAAGAGATAGAATGATAGGACACATCTTAAGACACCCAGGACTTGTTCAGTTGGTTTTTGAAGGAAGTGTAGGTGGTGAGAACAGTAGGGGTAGCCAAGGTATGAATATGACAAGCAGATTAGAGCAGATGTAGGATGCAATAGTTACGTAGAAATGAAAAGGTTAGCACAGGATAGGGTGGCATGGAGGGCTGCATCAAACCAGTCTATGGACTGATGACTCAAACAACACACAAACAATTATTAATGGTATATTAGGAAATTACTGTCACATGAAATACTCAACATTAAGATGATGTTAAATGAGAATCACTTCTTAAACAAACTCAAAATCTTCACATCTTAGCCTATATTTTTCTTCTTTTTTTCTTTTCTTCCCTAAATGATCAAATGCTAGTTTATATAATGGATTTTTAACAGCATCCTTTCATTTAAACTCATATCAAAATTATTACTCTGTGCAGGATAAATTTCTATATTTTCCAAAATGTTAATGAATTTACCTTTTTGGGCCGAATGTATTAACTCCATGTCACTATTAATGTCTGTGAATTTATTTTACCATAATTATTTTCTCCCACTGCTGAATATCTGTCATCTTTAACAGCATTAACATGTTCCTTATTTTTTATAGCCAAACTTCTTCCTGATTGTCCAATGTATTGCTGCTTACATGTTTGGCATATCAATTGGTAAATACCTGATTTATTCATCATTCTACAGTTCCAGTTTCCCAGGTACTGTTAATGAGCCTCTTCCACTTCTTCCTGTCCATATACCACTTGTCATGGAGAACATTATCCACTGTCCATCCTCTGGTAACTAGATCAACCTTGATCATGTCCATCCATCGGGTTTTAGGTCTTCCTTGCAGGTCTCTTTCCCTCCACTTGTCTTTCCAAATTTATTCTGACTGTTCTCCTTAGGCTCCATCTGCACCACATGCCCGTACCACTGAAGTCTGGATGAACCGATTCGGTCTAATAGGGATGTTTTTATTCTGGATTCTTTCCTCACCTCCTCATTTCTTAACTTAACCATCTTGGTCTTCTGGATGGTGGATCTAAAAAATATCATCTCCGATGAATCTCTTTTTGTGAGGGTGCATGCTTCAATACCATAGGTCAATATTGGTATGAAATAGCTGTTAAACATGATCAATTTGGCCGGTTTTGGAATCATGTCAGCCCATAAAAGTGTTCTTACTTGTTGGTTGAATTCTGATCCCTTTTGCACTCTGTTCGTAATTTCTTTTCTGACAAAATTATCACTGAAGATTACACTTCCAAGGTAAGGAAAACTATCCACACACTGTAGTTGGTGGTCTCCTAGTTTTACACTTGCTGGACATCCTTCTCTGTTGACTGCCATCACCACTGTTTTGGTCTTGCTGATGTTGAGGTTTTCCATATGTTGAGTCTGGTCAGTACTTCCTCTTCTGTTTCACCTCAGATCATAATGTCATCAGCAAAGGCCACTGCATTCAGTTCACCTAGCTTTTCCTTGATGTTCTTCATAATATTGTCCATAACAGTGATGAACAGTAGTGGAGACAGTGCACTTCCTTGCTGAACTCCACTCTTGGTCTCAAACCGTGATGATCAACCTTCCCCAATTTGTACACAACTAATACAGTCTTTGTATAACATCTTACCAGTCCTTCAGGCACATTTCTTTTCCTCAGCCACTCCCAGATCTTATCTCTTAGAACACTATCATAGGCCTTTTCTATATCGAGGAATACAATGACCAGGTTCTTGCCTTTCTCCCAATACTTTTCTATCAGTATGCGGGTGCTAAAAATTAGATCCACTGTTCATCTGTTACTTATGAATCCATATTACTCCTCCTGATTTATTATACATACTTTTATTCTCAATTCTATTTGAATTAAAAATTATCTTATTAGTATTATCATTAGTTCTGTATGGAAAATTAATGTTCTTTTTTTTTTTTTTTTTTTTTTGAAAATTTTTGTCAGTTGATCAAGTGCTTATTTCTCAAAGTCAAAACTGTGAATTTCTTCAATCAAATGTCTAAAAAGAATTATGATAAATAAATAAATATAATCCACTAGATAGCGCATAACAACGGATATTCCAAAAACTGTATTCATATAATGATAAATAAAGTGAAGAATAAACCTCACAACAACTTCATTTAAAGACAAAAGAAGAAAAAGAAGTAGATGTATACTGTTACTTGGGTAGTAAAATAACTAATGATGGCAGAAATAAGGACGACATAAAATGCAAACTAACACAAGCAAGAAAAGCCTTTCTTAAGAAAAGAAATTTGCTCACTTCGAACACTGATATAGGAATTATATGTTTCTGAAGATTTTCGTCTGGAGTGTGGTACTGTATGGGAGTGAAACATGGACGATAACAAGCTAGAAAGTGAATACAAGATTTTGAAATATGGTGTTACAGAAGAATCCTGAAGGCGAAATGGGTAGACCGAATCACAAATGAAGAGATAATGAATCGAACTGGTGACAGGAGATCAATTTGGCTAAATCTGACCAGAAGGCGAGATAGAATAATAGGACATATCTTTAGACACCCAGGACTTGTTCAGTTTTTTCTTTTTTTGGAAAGTGTAGGCAGTAATAACTGTAGGGGTAGAGCTAGGTATAAATATGACAAGTAGATTAGAGCAGATGTAAGATGTAGTAGTTACACAGAAATGAAAAGGTTAACACAGGATAGGGTGGCATGGAGGCTGCATCAAATCAGTCTATGGACTGATGACCCAAACAACATTTTCACTGCACATATATCCTGCCATTGTTCCCACCTGTAACTGTATTTATGTTCAGTATTTCCATGCATGTTATTTCCAGCTTATGAAATGACATATGGTATCAAAGTGGGTTTCCCACCCATACATCAAACTCTGTCTGTAAACAATAAGTAAAGATAATTCAGTTTGCAAACCCATTTTCTTTTATGGAATACCAAAATATCACAGAGCCTCCGTGGGTCAGGTGGCAGTGCGCCAGCCTCTCACCGCTGGATAACATGGTTCAAATCCTGGTCACTCCATGTGAGATTTGTGCTGGACAAAGCAGAGGCATGATAAGTTCTTCTCTGGGTACTACGGTTTTCCATGTCATCTTTCATTCCAGCAGCACTCTCCAATATCATTTCATCTGTCAGTCATTAATCATTGCCCCAGAGAAGTGTGACAGGCCTCGGCAGCCGGCGCAATTCCTATCCTCGCCGCAAGATGGGGGCTTCATTCAGATGGGGGCTTCATTCATTCCACCCCTGACTGGAAAACAGGTTGTAGGTTTTCATTTTCACCAAAATATCACAACTAAAAATTATATTCGATAGTTTTCTTGTATCTTGATTCAATGTTCTCTACTTTACTACCACCCTGAGAAAAAAAAAAGGCAGTTTCAGCACCTGAAATGATCAACCTAATCCAATTTTGGATTACGAACTTGGCATTCAATCCTCTTAGATCACTTTCCTATTGACATCACTTCTGTTTTGGAAATTCTTATTTTCATACCAAACTTTGTTTTTTTCTTGAAGTTAAAATATATTAGACAACAAGTTTTTTGACACAGTCTGTTATTACATCCAATTCATCATTATAAGCTAACTTCTTACAAGATATTCACTTCAATGAATTCCTCCTTGCTATTTTAATACTTTTATGGCTGGTTTCTGGAATGACAAGTTATCTGTAGATGTGCAGTTATCAGCGATGTAACATGATGATACATTTAAAATGAGTTTCCGAAACAATAGTTATCGGCTTCTTCACAGTTATCTGCGCAACGACTGGTAACTGCAACCAGTGCTGTCATTACCTCTATGTTAGAACTAATTCTAACAAATACTGATATGAGGCACCACTCCATATTGTTTCATACAACATCTTATATTAGTTCCATAATCATTAGTAAGTGATAATGAACTGGTTATAATATATTTACAGTCATTCATTGTAGTTTTAACATGCTTGGGTGTGCTGGAGTCGACAATATTTCAGTTAGTACACTTGCTTCCACATTATCACTGGCTTTAGTCACTGATTCCACTTGTATGGTGTCATCTGTCCCAGCTGTTTTGGTTACAATCTCCTCGGAACATGATGCCTCTATTGTAGATATATCACCCAATATGGGAAAGGAACCATCAAATAAAACAGAACTCGAATCAAACAGATTTTCATCAGGCTCAAATTGATCTTTCAGTGCAGCTATAATGTTAAGATCTTTCGTCAGGCTTTGAATCTTGAGTCCCACCAACAGTTAGTGAACACCCAATTTGAAATTATGGAGTCATCATCATCATCATCATCATTTCCCTTTATCCAGCTGTAGCCGGGTAGGGTGAAATATGGTTCCTCTCCACTTTCTTCGGTCTTTCACCACTCCTCCTCCAACACTGTGTCCCAGTCCAGGTTTCTTTCTATAATGCTGCGTTGGATGGTATCCTTCCATCTCAATCGTGGTCGTCCACGGCCTCTCCTTCCTTGGATTTGCATTTCCATCACCTTCTTTGGCATTCTTTCATCGCTCATTTGCTTTATGTGCCCAAACCATCTTAGTCGGCTTTTCTCTATCCTATCATTCATTTTTTCCACTCCAATTTCTTCCCGGATTTTCTCATTCCTTATTTTGTCTCTTCTACTCTTCTGTATCATACTCCTCAAGAACTTCATTTCGGCTGCCTGTATTCGACTCTCATCCTTCTTTGTCATTGTCCAAGTTTCTGCTCTGTAAGTTGTTATGGGTACGTAATACATCTTGACATAGTATCCTTTGCTTCCGTTGGCACATCTTCATCCCATAACATGTTTCTTACACTATGATAGAAACAACTTAAAGCTTGAATCCTTTTACTAATCTCAGCATCCAGTCGAGCATTCTCCATTAATTCACTCCCTAGGTATTTAAACGTTTCCACTACTTCCAGGGGCTTGTCTGCAAGTCTAATCTGACCTTTCCGTTCTTTCTCCCCTCTAGTCATAACAAGAGTTTTACTCTTTTCTACACTTATTTTCAATCCACATTCTTCAATCTTCCCATTCACCATATTCAACTGTTCTTGAACCTTCCTGTCGTCTTCTCCCCAAATCGCAATATCATCTGCAAATAACATCATGTTCATTTCTCTTCCTCCATATGCTGCTTTTGCTGTTCTCATGATGTCATCCATTACTATTGTAAACAGGATTGGTGATAGAACACTTCCCTGTCTCAGCCCACTAGTTATTTTGAACCAACTTGTCCTGCCAACTTGTGTTTGCATGCAATTACAACATTCCTTATACAATGCCATGATCATTTTTATTAATCCCTGTCCAATTCCTTTTTGCACCAGACTGTCCCAAACTTTCGTCCTGGGGACACTGTCATATACCTTTTCAGTATCAATGAATGTCATCACCATATCATTCCCGTACTCCCAATGCTTTTCCATTAGTTGTCTCATAATGAAAATGGGCTCTATTGTTGACCTTCCACTTCTGAAACCAAACTGATTTTCCTGTATCTGATTCTCAACCCTCAACCTTATTCTTACTTTCCAGTATCCTTTCCATTATCTTAGCAACATGGGATATTAGAGTAAATCCCCTGTAGTTCTTCAAAACTTTCAATTGGGATGATTATTCCTTTCTGCCAATCCTCAGGAACCTCCTTATTCTCCCAGACATTCCTGAGAACCCGATATGTCCACTGCAGGCCTACAGCTCCAGCTGCCTTCATCTCCACTGAAATTTCATCTATTCCAGCAGTTTTTCCATTCTTCATCTTTCTTACTGCCATTTCAATTTCATTCATTGTAATTTCTTTATCCATTTCTTCATCAACTAATTGCCTTTCCTGGTCGTCCATTGAATGACTGTCATCCATTCTTATGTTCAGCAGCTTCTGAAAATACTCTCTCCATCTATTTCTTATTTCTTCTGGCTTTGTTAAAATTATGCCACCTTCATCCTTCACAAATCTGGAGTATTTACCATTAATATTTACATTTGTACTAAATAATAAGTATCTTAGGTAACTGTGTGCATTTAATATAAGTCTGCCGAATAATAAATACTAATTTCTCATTGCTTTTTTAAAAAAATGTTATGTAGTTTATGTTACCTTCTTATCTGTGTCAACACACTTCGCACCCTGGGTCAGGGTTAGCTGCTACGTTCAATTGAAATTCTCAAGTGGACTTCACATCAGCAGTTACGAGAGTATTTTTGTCAATGCATGTTGCGTGGTCAGTGTAAGTAAAACATCTCAAATGACTAGTCCATTGCAGTTATAAAGAACTACAAATCCACAGTTCGAGGTGTACATTAGGGAACTATTAATGAAAAATGTAGTGATATGGCTGTTTTCTTTTGGCTATTGGAGATCGCAGTTTGTAATACTTTTTTGTTGTTAAAATCGTGCCATGAAAGCATGGAAAAAAATTGAATTTTTGAAGGGTTTGGCATCTGATCAGATTAAATTACATGTCAAAGAAGAATGATAAATGAGTGAGTTCCCAGAGAGATATGCGCAGGAATAAGTAACATTTTGCACACAAGACTCGGCGCTGAGATATGGAAGAAAAACTGAAGAAACGACAATCTTGCCGTACATGTCCAGCATCCTTGAAGAGAAAAACAACATATGCGTGTTTTAAGTGGGAGTTTTCGGTTTGTTTGCAGTCTACTAAAAAATCTGCAACAGTTGCAGCGAGGACGAATGGATATCGCACCATCAGTGAAGAACTTCAGTGCCGGAATGACAGGTTCAAAAGTGTGCTCCTGTTTTCATTTATATGATTATTTTTGTTTACGCTTGTTGTGTTCTGGATCAGTGATAAGTGATCCATTTGGTAATTGCGGTGAATTTGTATAATTTTACTGACGACACCAATCAAGGTGAAATTTAAGACAATGTCTGCATACTGTGAATAAGCAAGGAGGGGAAATATATCTAATTTTTACATTATTAGATCGTACATATATTCATATTATGAGAGATTAATACATGCTGAATAAGACTGATTGAGATGACTGTGTACATGTTTGCCAACCAGTTTTCATTATAGAAAACTTCTGCTATTAAAGGAACTAGATATTACCAAATAACCCTAAAAACATTTGCATAGAGACATCTATTGAAGGACGAGAGATACTAAACATGATGATATCTGCACTGTTTATCACCAGGGCTTATAAATTTGGATTTAAGTTTCTGGAAACGCATTAAAATTAACAGCGCAATTAAAGTTACAAGTGCATTTAGGTAACTCATAGGTAACTGTGGTGTACCACGAAACTGGCCATGATACCATGATCAATAAAGGCTGATAGAAAATAATAATATTATGCCTGATGATTTTATATTTGACTTGCGACCTTTACCGGCATCTCTGTCTTATGTTATTGGAGTATTAACTGAGTATTCACATATTTAAATATTGCTCCGGCCACATAATTCTAAGCATCGGGTCACAAGTCATACAAAGTTTCCAAACTGGAATAATATTTATGAACATAAGTTCCAACATATGGCATATAATCATTTCTCAGGGTAAAAATTTGCTTCGTTGTTCCCACATGCATTAAATAAATCGCGGATTCCGTTGAAGAGTCGCCGACCGTTAAAACATTCATACCATTTCCTTATGTCAAAAGAAATTATCCGAACCTCACCTAAAATTCAGCGTAAGCTAACTCAATAATTCCGTATACTATCCTACTACTACCTACTTAAAGAATAGAAATGCAGTATCAAATCTATATCTAATTTATTAGCATGCTAATGTATAATAAAATTGAATAATATATATTCATTGGCAATAACGAAAGGAAAATCATAGAATTATAAGTATCATTCTCAAAAATGCTTGGTTTCCGGGATAAACATATTTGAAAGAACTTTAAATCTTCAACATATTTGCTTACATATTTGTTAAATATCAAATTATACCATATCTTCCATGATTAAATTCATATAAGGGGAAAAATAGGGATCAGAACTTTATTAAACCAAAGAGGAGTGGAATATCTTTCTTTTAATGTTGTTTGGGATTTTCTTTGGGGCATAAGTTAAGTTTCATTTTGGTTTTCGGTCCATTTGACCAAAATATACTTGGACACATGTTTAGATTCATGTTTGGATTCTTGTTTGCGACTCACCACGTTACGAGATAAGCTTTAGCATGTTTAAATATGGGTTCAAAACACCCATACAGTTACCAATATTCCTATCATAACCCAAATGAATAAACTAAATCAGTACATCACCATATGTACAACACAAACCAAATAAATCTAGTACCGAGTGCCATAGATTTGACGGTACGTCATTCTAATCTGCGAAAATCGTGCCAAACAGTCCTATTCATGTGCCAAAATATTTACATACTCCCAAATATTTCTTCGCTGTGCCATAATTTCGATAAAGCAAACCGTTCTCCGTATAAGCGCTAACGTGCTGACCTTCAAATACGTAAATGTGCGAGATTCCTTTCTATTCCCAAATATATATAACGTAATGCATATCAAACACGTAACCTCTCCATATCCTCCTCCGAAAGTTACAACGAAACACATACAGCTTGGCTCGAGACATGTATTCAACTCAACATGGCCTATATTCCTTACTTGCAGTGCTAACCAAAATCTAAATATAATATGTAACACAGGAATTCGCATTTCAGTTATCTATCCCATTCTTAAATAACGAACAGAAACATATCTCCTCATTCTACTTATAACATGCCACATTAACAATTCATATCCTTTATATATATTCCTCCATAATTAAAATATATCATCATTCAATTCCACTAAAATAACCTCTGTGTTACGGACGCAATATTCAATAACCTGATTATTCTCTTATACACTGCAACTTCGTAATATTTCAAACACTTCTTTTCCATATTATTATCGTACTGGCCATGATTGGTATATATATTGACCTGAAGTTCTAGGTTACGTCTTATATCTCGCTTATATTTATATATCCATAACTGGTTAAACGCTTCACGGTCTACACGTATTAATTGGCACAAAACATGCACAAATACTCAATCAGATCTAGTTTCAAATAACCTTAAAATTATCACATTAGCATTGCAGTTATATAGCATAAAATAGCACATTTCATCGGCTAATAATTGGCATTTATATTCATATATCCTTTCATTGGCACTTGATCTCATATATCTAGCACTCCAGTACACCTATAAATATTTTTCATCAATTGATTTGAAATTTATTACGATGCAACTCATAATACTTATCTCGTAACGGGATTTTGCCGCTGGATCTTTGCTGGACTACGGCATCTTGGAGTAGGCAACCACTGCGATCCGAAACTACGTCATCTGCGGCTTCAGCTTGGGTCTTGGCTTGAGCTAATCAGTCTTGAGCAAACATCCCTTCTGTTTAAGCTGAGTCCATCTTGTCACCAGTCATCATGCAATCATAAAAGAACAAATACATAGTAGAATTCATAGTACACTGGTGAATAATAGGCAATTCAATTCGCAATATTTGTTTTTGGAAACTCGAGTTGGACGAAAATATTCTTTTCTTTAAATTTATAGATTTCTCTAATTTGGCCTATTCCTTGCTCTTTCTTTTGCTTAAACAGATATTGTCTCCCTCCTGGAAACAACAAATTATGCCGCTATGGTACTAATTTCGGCAACGTGTAATTCGGCTGAAGCTTCCTTTCCGTTTCTGAATTCTGGCCTCACAGTAACGAATATTTCTTTCAAATCTACTCTTTTTCCGTATTATGTTCTTGCAGATATAGTCTTCTATTCTGTTAATATACTAATATTTTCGTATTTGACGTTGAGTTGATCCTTTTTTATAATCTTTCTATAAGCCGTGCAACTTCCCTTCAACTTGTAACTTTATCTTCACAAAGTAGTCAAGAATCGTTCTCTTTCAAATTTTTCCGTCCATCATTATTTAACTCTTGAGATTCTTTTCCCTTGCGGCTGGGCAATATCAATTTATTAGATCACTACTCTGTGTACTTGCACCTGAAGCTATTGTCCGCCAATCTTTGTCCACTGTATCTATTACATTGACGGCCGCTAATGTAACGTAATGGTACAATATCAAAGTCCTACCTATCTGATGAGCCAATCCATTTGAAGGGGGGCAGTGTAAGATGATGTTGAGATTGTCCTTGTTCTTTTACGTTTTCATATTTTTACCTCACCACCTCTTTCTTTGACCCGATCTTCCTACACTAATCTGCCATTGTGTTATCTTCCTTTTCGTGTTTCTATCTTTCTATTAACCCATTTAGTGCCAGACAAAAATGTAAAGATGAGGTCTAAAAGTACCAGGCTGTTTTAATGGAAAATGTAGGGTAAAAAAAAAAAAAAAAAAATCCTCTGTTTTTAAAGGTAAGAAAGAGAAACTTAAGGGGAGGTGTTAGCCCCTATACTAACAACGTTAAATTGCCATATTTTGTGACCCGTTTTCTCGGGAACCGTTAGCCCCACAAATATCAAATTTGGTATGCTCTTATGGTGATATCTTGTATGTACACTGAGTTTGTTTCAAGAAGTAATTACTGAATATGAAATTTTAAGGGATATTTTTCTGTAGTACGCAATTTTAGTAAATTTTTCATCAAAAATATATCTGTAAAATCTGTACAACTGCAAGATGGGAGTTAGGAGTAACTCAGTAGATTTATCATTAGTATCACTATGTATTAGCAAAAATTCATTTTTCTACGATGAGAAGTTTCTGAAAAAATGGGTCATTTATACAAAAAAAAAATTAGTTTTCAAAAAAATGAACTTAAAGTTTCAACATATATCAGCACATCCCTGGAGCATACTTCGGGTTGTCATCATCATCATCCTCATCCTCAGTCTTTATAAATTTCCTCTTGTGCTTCCTAGCTTCCTTAATAAAGTCTTTGATATCCTTATCAGCTCTTTTAACTCTAAAACTATCAATTTCTTTAAGCGCTCTCACAGTGTTTTTACCGGGTTCAACGTTTAAATGTTTCAAAACACATATCCTTCAAAAATTACCATCATTAAAGGTCAATACAGCAGCAGATACACCTGTGCACAGAGTTTCCAAGCCAATAAACACATTCTTAGGGATTAGAGTCCAAACAACATTGTTGAAAGACTCGCTGGGGTTTTACGTCTTGCCGTGCAAACATTTTTTTTTCAGCAAATTTGGATCATCAAGAGCTGATTGCATTATTCAACAAATCCAATGATACAACAATATATACATTGTGTAAATCATCTTCATCTTCATAAGAGTTCTCAAATGATAATAGTTTAAGTCTATAAGCACTTCCAATTGATTTGGGAGTTGTGTTTCTAATATCATGATCAGATGTATGGTCTAACCTCACATTTTCAAGTGGACTTCTATTATTGCACAAGACATTTTTTATTTTCCCTCTATCACCTTTCATCTTCTTGAAAATACCCTTTGGTTTTGTCATTTGAAGTAAACACGAAACACACGATATGAAAAAATAAGAATGTGAAACAACGATACCGCCAAAAAAATTGTCAGAGTTAAACAAAGGAACAAAAAAAAATAGCAAAGTCTGCATGTCTACTAGATAACTTACAGAGTAGCCAATGTGTATTACACCGAAAATAAAATGTCTCAACTCGAAAACATGAAGCATTTCATAATTATATAAGATACCTGAAGAGCGAAAGAAAAAGGCGGTGTGGCACCTAATGCAGCATGCTTAGTAAACGTCTATTTAAACAACTAGGAGGGTCGTTAGACGTAAAATTTTGCTTTGGACACGTAAGTGAGGTTATAATGGACACATAACACACAAATTTTGTTTTTTGATTTTTTCACCCAATTGGGCTAACACCTCCCCTTAATCAGGGAGTGAAAAGCATAGTCATCAAAATTCAGGATTACTTTCAGATCACTGTGAAATTTATTCCCCATGTTATTACCGTAATTAATTAAAATAATTTTTTCAGAAAAATTAAAGTTGGAAAATCTGATTATTCCTATTAACCACATCCTTACAAATGGAGTAAAAAATAACACTGGAAGGCACACGTATAACAGAAGAACCAAGAAATGCATTTTGCTTGTTCTAAAAATATCTGCAGGGGTGTCAAAAATTCAAAATTCTAAACTTTATCATAATGCAAAACTACACCAACAGTGGTAACCACGCAAGTAAACACAATTAAATGATGACAGTGAAAATAAACAGCCGTATAGCTAATGACTGGCGAGTCAAGTGCTGACCTCTTGGACTTTGTGGACAATGATTCCAATCTTGGTGACGAATCAAGTGCCGATTTTGCCTCGGACAATGAATTACCAGGGCGGAATGTGACTGTACATAACCAAGCAAGTGATAGTCATGATGATGATATTAATATTGACTGGAAAGAAAGGAATGCTGACGAGGACAATCCTGCACAGGAGCCACAACAGTTCCTGGTCTCATTAGTTCTTTCATTTCCTCCTCTCTTACACTTCGTCACCATGCCGAGCCAGGTGTAAACAAGTCAAGGAACTTTAAATATTGCTTGAGATTATCGGAAGACAGAAAATAAAAGAATGTTGTAAGAACATGGTAGCTTGAACTGCCTTTAACGGCCGTGCCAAGATGAAGTGCCATTTTCGGTCTAGACGGTTATCGAAGAATAAAGAAATGAAGCATCTCTCAGAGCGACGCTGGCAACTTTAGTTCATTTTTTGAGGATCGCTCACAGCGACTCTGGCACTAAGAAGGTTCAGTTATATGACTTGATTAATCACTTTTTTGATCCTTTCCTTCACTTATACTGACCTACTAGGATTCTTCTCTTCTCCTGTGTTTGTCCTATGTACATAGTTTTTACCACCTGTATTCATCTTTATCTTTTTGTCTCTTGCCTTTTGCTGTCTTTAACCAACTGAACTTCTATGCTACACTTCCCACATCATTAATGAAGATCTGTCAAGATGGCCTCTCAGTGAGTGTTGATGCCTGCTGTCTTGGTGAAGCTGAGAAGCAGAAAAGTAGAAGATGGAATTGATGAGGGAGAAGCCAATACATTTTTAGGTGAAAGTATATGAAGATGTCATTTCGTATCCTTGTCTCTTCTTTCTGTGGCTCCTTCTCACACTGATCTTGACTTAATTTTTAATGTATGTTGAAAGAACTTATTTTACCATCAACTCTCAAAGCAGCCTGATAATTTAGCATTGCACATTTTTCTGCAAAGTCCAAAAGTCGCAGACAAAATGATAACTGACAAATCTCCTGAAGTCTGTTCGTAAAGTGGTACTTGTTTAGTTCTAGGAGTGAGTTAAGAACGGATATTTCATATACTCACATCGCATACAGCCCCTTTCTTCCCTCCATGAGTGTCCATGTGTCTCTTGTAACTGAGTTTTGTCATGAAGCGACGGCTGCAAATATCACAGTTGAAACAGCCTGAACCACCATGATCTGTCTTACAATGCTCCTGAAGACCCTGGACAGAACTAAATCGCTATACGAGAAAAGAAAAATATCAATATAAGACATTTATTAATAAAACAAAGAATCAGAATTGTCTATTTTCATACCACACTATTTTGAGACAAGGTATCATTATTTTTTCCAGTATTACAGTGTTAAATGAAAATATATTGACACTACTGTAGCATATAAAATACACTGTTTCTATCACTTCGAGTCATAGCCTATATAGAAAGGAACATGGAAAGTAATACGTAACAGGATGAACATCTTGACAGGTCAGTGAGGGAAGAGGGAGCAACAGTAAGGGCAGATAATGACAAACACAAAAACATAAAAGGTCAAGGACATCCTCCGCATCTTCATACACAGCAGGCAAACAAAACCATCTGATTACCTTCCCATTTTACAGCATTATACAAATTAATTGAGAAAAGCTCATATTTTACAAGGAATTGAAATTAATATCAATTTGGTTGCTCAAATTGCCCTATCTGCCTTAGCCAATTACACTACCCAGCATGATTTTTGCGGCAAAGCATCTGGTACGTGATTTTAACTAAGTAGGGTCTCCTGATTTCAGAAATATCATTGGTTCTATTGTATCACATCTAGTTTTCGTGTTATTTTCCATTTACTGTCTGAAAATGTGTCATTGCGGCACAGTGCTGCTTTGTGATAACAGCGAATCAGCTGTTTGTGGATTCCTACAAGAGGAGCTTAAAGGCTGTACTACTTCACAACGGAAACATTCTCGCTTCGATTCCTGTGGCACATTCGGTTTCACTAAAAGAAAATTACAATATATCACAATGCTAACTGTTTTAGATAAAATCAAGTGTCATGAACACCAGTGGGATGTGTGTAGTAACTTGAAGGTGTGTGGTATTGTATTAGGACAACAAGCAGGCTACACTAAATTCCCTTGTTATTTATGTGAATGGGACAGCAGAGCTAGGGACAAACACTGGTCTACACCTTCCTGGCCCAAGAGACAAGTTTTGACACCTGGTGTGAAAAATGTTACAAATGTTACAAATGCTTCATTAGTTGACCCACAAAAAATTATTCTGCCACCGCTACACATCAAACTGGGAATCATGAAACTGTTTGTTGAGGCCTTGGACAAAAGTAGCCCCTGTTTCAAGTACATTGCAAGCAAATTTCCACATTTATCTGATGCAAAAGTCAAGGAAGGCATTTTTAATGGACCACAAATTAGAAAGCTTCTGAAAGAGAAACTTTGAACAGACGATGAATGACGTGGAACTTGATGCATGGAATTCATCATGTCATAATGAAGTTCCTAGGAAATGTAAAGGATGAACAATACTAAACAATATTGAAAACGATGTTGGGTGATATGAAAGAGTTGCATGGAATGAGTGTGAAACTGCACTTCCTTCATTCTCATCTCGATCAATTTCCGTAAAATCTTGGGGCTGTTAATGAAGAGATGGGAGAGAGGTTCCATCATGACATCAAGGAGGCAGAAAGAAGATACCAGGGGAGGTGGGATGAACCAATGATGGCCGACTACTGTTGGTATTTGAAAAAAAGACAAACTTGATGCAGTCAGATGCTGCGAAACGAAGTGTTCATTCCAAGCGAACATCTAGGACTGTTAAAGTTTATTTTGTTCACATTTGTGAATTCATAAAGATACTGAATAAAAGTTACATTGTTTGCTTGTAAATCACGTTTAATTGTCAAAATAAAATGCTTTCATTGCCTCAGAGTTGTTTGTTTATGTGTTTTTGTGTAAATCAGTATTATATTAAAATAAATGCTAAATATTTCATTGTAATTTTATACTCGATAATTATTCATTGTATATAATAATTCAAGACAATATTCAACTTTCAAAATATATATAATAATACAAACAAACATAAATATTTCCAAAATTATCAACATTTTTCAGTACTTTTTAAATGCAATATTCAGGTCTATCTCTTATTTTGATATACCTATTGCGAGAAAACGTGATGTGATACATAAAAACGGACAACGGATTCGTGTTCAGCGACCCAAAATTAGTTAAGATTACCTATCACACCTCTTGCCGCAAGAAAAAAGTTTGAAAATGCTGGGTTGTGTTATTAGAGTTAGCCTTGACTAGTTCTAAAATGCCCCGGCCTACTGTTAGAGCTGGCCTTGAGTAGTTCTAACAGAAATTTTAAAAAATTAAAAAAAAAATGGCCATTTCAACTTCAGTTGAGTCCTTGAATGTGTAAGAGTAGCATCCGTTATTTCTATGCTCTCTATGAGATGAGATTATGTGAATATGAAAATGGACGTTTCACCCAGGTAGCAGGCAAAAATCATCGCTCTTAGAGAACCTATTTCTATGAATCTTGTTGGTGTGGGAAATCTAGTTTCAAGAATTCTTATGATGATGCTTGTTGTTTAAAGGGGCCTAACATCTAGGTCATCAGCCCTAATGGTACAAAATGAGACGAAATGTAATGACAATTTAAAAGTCCAAAATCCTTCACTGACCAGAATTCAAAACGTAAGGACAAAGAATGAATGGATGGACGGATATGAATTTGAAACAATCAGTGGATCTGACCCAAAATGCCTCATATTTCCAGAAACTAGCATTACTGACCAAGAGACTGCTTCTAAAGCACAATACTGAATCGATGATGCTTGTAGTCTAAAGGGGTCCAAAATCCAGGTCAGCGGCCCCTCATAATGGTACTTATCGCTAGGAAAGTACAACCATGGTATTTGTCATGTTGCGGTACTGATCAAAAGTAGCATAGACACGCAGTATTCCACACATTATGGTACCACTCACAGGTAAGGTAATGTGCACATGTAACACACACCTATGGTGTTTCTCGCATTGCGGTATCATTTACAGGCAATGCAAACCTATGGTGTTCCTCACATAAGTGTACTAACCACAGGGACTCGGTACTATCCCATGGTGTTCCTCACATAGTGGGTACTAATCGTAGGCAAGGCAGAACCATGGTGTCACTCATATAGTGGTACTAATCACAGGTCCTGTAAAACCCAGCTGGAAGCACACACTGTCTCTGCTAATCACAAACCTATTGTGTACCTAACATAGTGGTACTACACACAATTAAAAGCGACCCATGGTGTTCCCTGCGTGATGGTACTAATTACAAGTAGTCTCATGGTTCTAATTTGATCATCCCTTGGTTGCCCCTTTTCGTCACCTCTTACGACAGGAAGGGGATACCGTGGGTGTATTTTTCGTCTGTGTCTCCTACCCACAGGGGGTTGTGTGTTTGGTCTGCGAGAGTTATTTCATTTTGCTCAAGTCCACCGGCAAGCCGGTTAGGACCCCCTGTATCTGCCACCTGGAATGCGCCACGTGGGAGTATTACCTCTCCGCTTGCTAAGCCAGCGTAGTAGGTTCATGGTCAAGAATTCTTACAGCTTATGGTGACTCTGGCTCATTGTCTCCGAACAGAAAAGGTAAATGTGGAAGAGAGTGAAAACCAACCTCCAGAAATGATAAAATCCTTCTCAGATACAGTAAAATTCATCCTCACAAGACAAGCAAGGACTTTTTTTTTTTTTGCTACGGGCTTTACGTCGCACCGACACAGATAGGTCTTATGGCGACGATGGGATAGGAAGGGCCTAGGAGATGGAAGGAAGCGGCCGTGGCCTTAATTAAGGTACAGCCCCAGCATTTGCCTGGTGTGAAAATGGGAAACCACGGAAAACCATCTTCAGGGCTGCCAACAGTGGGATTCGAACCCACGATCTCCCGGATGCAAGCTCACAGCCGCACGCCTCTACGCGCACGGCCAACTCGCCCGGTAGCAAGGACTTAGAGAGATTTATAGGTTGCTGAGGTTAACACTGATGCTTTAACAGCATAACGTAGGTTTCTTGATGCTGAGCGGAAGGCAAGAAAGAAAACAGAGAGGCAGTTCTTGGCATATGTCATGAAGAAAAAAAATGGCTTTACGTCGCACTGACATAGATATGTCTTATGGCGACGATGAGACAGGAAGGAGTTAGGAGTGGGAAGGAAGCTTTTATTATTATTTTTTTTTTTTTTTTTGCTAGTTGCTTTACGTCGCACCGACACAGATAGGTCTTATGGCGACGACGAGACAGGAAAGGCCTAAGAATGGGAAGGAAGCTATTAGCTTCACATCGCACCGACACAGATATGTCTTATGGCGACGATGGGATAGGAAAGGCCTAGGAAGTGGAAGGAAGTGGCCGTGGCCTTAATTAAGGTACAGCCCCTGCATTCGGAAAGGAAGCAGCCGTGGCCTTAATTAAGGCACAGCCTTTGCCTAGTGTGAAAATGGAAAAACACGGAAAACCATTTTCAGGGCTGCCAACAGTGGGGTCTGAACCCACTATCTCCCGAATACTGGATACCAGTACTGGTCGCAGTTAAGCGATTATTTATGTATTTATTTTGTTAGTTATTTAGTTAGTTAGCATATGCAAAGTACTGATAGTATGAAAAGTAACAAGGAAGTAAGTGTTGGGCCATGTGATCTGGCAACTACCTTGGTGGATCGGTATCTGATTAATCATCCCAAGTATGTAGTTTGATCACAGCTGTGGTAGTCTATTTCTAAAGTGTATACAAAAATCCTGGCATGTTAGAATTCTGGTAGCACTGTCACTGACTAAATTAACTACTCAGTCTTAGAGAATGTCTAGAAAGGTTTTGCTTCTGTTGCTAGATATCAGCACAATGAATATCAAAATTACAGTAACTGGCAGGCAACTGTAGAATATCAGCAACCCAGTATTTGAGGCCATTTTTCTCATTATTTGTATATAACTGCTCTTTTTTAATGCTCGTTTCCATAGTCTCATCATCAGACATCTTCTAATCCATCTCTCTCTCTCTCTCTTTTTTTTTTTTCCTGTCCAATGTTTAAACCTGCATCAACAGTGCATATCAAGTATATACTGTACTAGTAAGCCCTCGATATACCCTCAATGACACTGAATTTGTCTATTTGATCCTTTAAAATAAAATATTGGTAAGAAATCTGCTCCAATTTAATTGAAGGAAATTAAATGTATGGGAAGATTTGACAAATGAAAGCATATCTTCTCTATCTGTGTGTTAATATCTACTTTTTACTGTGAGGGAAAAATTACTTTACTAAGAAATGTTAACCTTAGGATCTAGAACTAAAATGACAAAAAATTAGTCCGAGTTCTTTGTTACTGTAAAGATGATCAACTGTGAAACTAACACACTCAGGAGTGGAAGGTACAGGAATAATAACAATGGTGATGATATTGGTTTGACATGCCAACAAATACTTTTATGGCTTTTGGAGACTCCAATATGCTAGAATATAGTCCCATAGAATTCTTTTACGTGCCAGTAAATCTACCGACTGAAGACTGGTGTATTGGTTCACCTTCAAATACCACTGAACTGAGCCAGGGCATTGAAGGCACAAGAATGGAGTGAGTGGTGGCAATTATCGCTTTACATGGAAATGAGATAATGATCTCCTCTTAACTTTAA
The DNA here is from genome assembly GCF_040414725.1 of Anabrus simplex. Classification (NCBI taxonomy): domain Eukaryota; kingdom Metazoa; phylum Arthropoda; class Insecta; order Orthoptera; family Tettigoniidae; genus Anabrus; species Anabrus simplex. The sequence continues at coordinate 158,690,701 of NC_090267.1, forward strand.
TCAGAAAAGAAGGAGGAAGAAGATCAACCACACAGAGAATGAAGGTTACTGTTAAAGAAAAAGAAAGGCTAGTTGAAAGGTTGAAAATGAAATTCCCTAGACCTCATGAACTTAATGCTATAAGGTCAAAGGAAAACAAGACTTGACTAAGGAATATCAGATACAAAAGATAACAGTGATGAGCCTAACACAAGTATGTGGAAGCAACACCAGACTCAGTTTGAGGCTTTATGGCTAACACACCATGCTTCCTAATTGAGAGCCCTGGTGAAGTCCAGGAGGTATGTGGTTAATTCAATAAAACTGAAAACCGACCAAAAATTGGCAGCACAATTCGTGTTATGTAGCTGTGAGGTTGCATTCGAGAGATGGTAGGTTCAAACCCCACTGTCAGTAGCCCTGAGGATGGTTTTCCATGGTTTTCCATTGCTTCCCATTTTCACACCAGGCAAATTCTGAGGCTGTATCTTAATTAAGGTCATGGTCACTTCCTTCCCAGTCCTATCCCACTGATGCCATAAGACTGTCTGAATCAGTACAATGTAAAACCAAGATAAACATGCGGATGATGAGGTACATCCTACGACACTGGGTAGGATATTTATTGAAGAAAATTTTCATTACATTATCTAGACAGGGAGAAACATAAACATTTACACTTAACAGATATAACTGGAGCATTTGGAGGTATGGTTTCCAGCATAACCTCACTACTGTCACTGTTGCTCCACAGTAACTTATTTCAAAATTACTTTCAGTAATGTCTAAAGCATTCAAATACTCTTCTAACTCATCAACATTAGCATCATGTCTTGTTGCCATTTCACGAGTGAGGCAGACACACTTCATAAAGTGTTCACCAAATTCAAATACTGATAACTCCAGAACAAAGCGTAGTGACAAACAATAGACAATAATGAAATCGCACCCCTTTCTTATCTTACAACTATCAGCTTCGACTCATCTCAAAGAAAGAATACTCTGTTTATAGTGCTTACTTAGGCACCTACAACAGGAGCACAATTGTGCTCATGGCAATTTTAGCAAGAGTCGGAAAGAGCATGATTGCGTTCCTTGGCTCACTATGGATTAAAAATACACCAACTGGAGCAACTTACTCAATTCATTGGGGTGACAAACATACGTATACTCCAGTGGCTAATTCTTTTTGCCTGAGGAGGAGGAAAGGTTGGTTACCAGATCCAGCGCATGAATAGCGGCACAGAACATTTTGATTGTAGAGCCATCAGCCTGGAGGCTGGAGCATGACTGTACATTGACTGGTGATAGAAAAACTGCAAGAAACTAATGACATACAAGCTGGGATGCCAGATGTCCTGATTTGGCAGGACATGCCTTGATTTCCTGATAAAATTTCTGCATCCGTCTGATCTAGGCAGCACTTGAAAAAAAGTCCTGCATTTAGAAAACGAACATCACTCTAATATCTTTGACAAGTAGCATTTTTCATAATTATGAATATTTATTTTAGTGTAAATTTTCATTTTTGCGACAGAGTATCTTTGAACTTTCACATATGGTCACAGTCTTCTTGAACTATAGAACAGCACACATCAAGTAGATTGATGAGCATGAAACTTTGAGGCGATAGTGTTGAACAGAAGAGAATAGAGTAGGACCTATCATCATCATCATCGTAGTCATCGTTGTCATATGATGCATATGTGGCAAAGGGAATGTTAACAAAAAGAAAAGCTAATATATACATTTACACATTCATGCCCGTATCCGAGTTATTGCCTATAGAGCGTAACCATGCTGTGGACCATATCCGAGTTAGCTTGGATAAGCGCAACCTTGAACTGGAGCCGTTTCTAGCAGCTGGGATCTATTTTGGTCACAAGCATGTGCGAGAGAGATGAATGCTTCTTGCTCACCAGAAACCACATGGCCAAGGCAATTTTCCCTCCCTATGCACTTTTTTGGTTTTGTTTCTGAAGGTAGCCTAGCACTGGCCCAACTAGCTGCGTAGTTGGTTTGTGATTGCACAAGCATGAATATAATCGCATTCTGAAGTGTAACCATGGTGAGAAGGGACAATATAAATGATGCAAGTGGTGTGAATTTACAAAGCACAGTTTTTCAGCTGCTTGAAAATTATCTTGGCCAGGGGTATACTGTACAGTCTATATGGACAATTATTACAATAGCGTTGGACTGGCGAAACAATTATGGCAACAGAACACTGCCGTATGTGGAACAGTATGGTCAAATAGGGGTGTACCAAAAGAAGGAACACCAGGCAATTCTCAAACGGGAGGGAGGGAGTGAACCCGACATACAAGTACAGTCACCTCTCTCTCCGACATCTCAGCTCCATCTACTTCATCAGCTCCAAGTCAACGTCTCACGATTTTGTCGCCAGAAAGGTCACCGGCCAAGGATCCACCATTTAGGTTAGATGGGTAGAGAAAAGAGCATATTCCACCATCAAATAAAGTCAAGTTCCCCTCAAGAAGGTGCAAAATGTGCTTCAAAAATAAAATTATTAGTGAAAAACGCTATCTTTGTGGAAATTGTGGTGTTTCCATTCACCCAGAAAAGTGTGACATTACCTACCACACCCTACAGAGATACTAGAGGACTTCATTAAGGTATGTGGAAAATTTTGTTTCCATATCTTGTTCAGTTTAGAACTTATTGTGAAAAGAATTTGTTGTTGTTTGCTCTGCCACTAACAGCTGGAATAGCTGGGCCAGCCCTTTAAATAGCCAGCTCAGATGATGGGTGTGAATGTGTTAAGACTAACTTAATATTTGAGATCTGTTATCCAGGTGATCACTTCTGGAGTTGCTGGATGTAGGTCATCCAGTGAACCAGAAAATGAATACAGGGGCATTCTTACATGATATGCTCAATGGCTTGCATTTCAGCACTGCAGTCACAATGGGAGTCTACCCAACCCCACTGATGTATAGCTGATACAGTTCTATCGGTCACACTTGATTCTGTTCAGCTTGGACCAGACAGCCCGGGGTAGACTGAAATCAGCTGGTTTTATGCTAGGAGGTGGTGGTGATTTTTGTTTTAAGAGGAAGTACAACAAGGTAATCATCCTCTCTGAACAAATTAGTGGAAAAGAAATTTAAAATAAAATATATATTCAACGAAAGAATTTAGAAATGTAGTACAAAATAAAACAAAAAATTAATGTATTAGGCCAAAAAATTACTAACAAATCAAAAGAGAATGTGCATTCCCTGGATAACAGTACACTTGTAATTTATATACTCTTGATTAATCCACTGTAAAACACAAAGCAGATGACAAGATCTGCAGTAGTCGCGTCATTGGCTAGTATGCGTTTCAGCGTTTCCTGCTGGCCGAGGCTCCGTCTTAGGCCAGAGAGATCGGCGCACTCTATGAGGATGTGGGCCACAGTGAAGTTGGCACCACAAGAACACACAGGGGGGGGTTCTTCCCTCTTTAGGAGATAAGAGAGCATAGATCGTCCATGACCTATTCTCAGCTTACACAATACTATGGCCTCTCTCTGTGAAGGTCGGAAAGAGGACTGCCACACGGTAGTTGTCTTCTTAACTGCTCTCAGCTTGTTGGAAGATTGGGTAGCCAGCCACTCTGATTCCCAGGACGCCAAGATGGTTTGACGTAGCTGAGAACAAATATCTTTAGCAGGTACATTGAAAGCCCTTGGAGGTAAAAGTACCGCTTCCTTCGCAAGTTCGTTTCCCGCAATCCCAATGTGGCTTAGAAGCCACGTGAAAGTGATTCTGGTGCCAGCATCACTTAACCTAGCTAGAAGGTCATGAATCTGCTGCACCAGTGGGAGTTGCAAAAAACAGGTTTCAATAGACTGCAGAGAATTTAATGAGTCGGTACACAAAAGAAAATGGTTTCTTTCGTCACCCAGTGCAAACTACAGACCTTCTGAGATGGTGTAAAGCTCCGCAGTATACACACTACATACACTAGGAAGCAAGATCTTCATGCTCATTTCATCAGTGACGAAAGAGCAACCAACATTTTCTCCAATTTTAGAACCATCTGTGAAGATACGTCTCGCAGCTGGATACTGGTGAGCGAAGTCCTGGAAATACCTCTGATAAACGGAGGAATCCGTGTTCACCTTGGATCCAAGGAGTAGGTCTAGACGTATATCCAGTTGTGAAACTAACCACAGAGGTACCTCGCTAAAAGTCTGTTCAAGACAACCACCGATATTTATATTTATGTCACGACGCAAGCTATCAATTCGAAAACCGACCGGCCGTGTGGCATTTGGCCGATCTTGGTACCTCTGGTGGTATTGGGTACTAAAGATGCATTGATAGCTTGGATGTTAATTATGGTACAGCCCCAGCATTTGCCTGGTGTGAAAATGGGCTGCTTCCTTCCCAGTCCTAGCCCTTTCCTGTCCCATCGTCGCCATAAGACCTATTTGTGTTGGTGCAACGTAAAGCCAATAGCAATCTTAACTGGCACCAGCCCGAACATTGTGGCTTCCAGTAACTTTTTACTCTGCAGGAGTGTACTAGTCTTAATGAGTATGCTACCATCCCGCAATTTCCTCATTTCATCTACTTCACAAACAAGACCTTCCACAGCACTGCTTATCAGGAACGGGTTCTCTTGAAGAGTAAGTGTGTACACGGATACTTTGATGCGTTCAGGCAGTTTCTCAAGATCGAAAGTTAAGTTGAAAGCTTTATTATTATTTATAAGTTTCATTTTCCGTATTGACAGATTCAAAGTATAGATAAGAAATGTGTTTTTCCACCAATCAATACACAATTTATTTTAAATAGATTAAACTAGTACCAGTTTCGGCTCTTTAACGGCCATCATCAGCTAGTACATGATTTGTTTCCAGCCATTAGACAATTCACAAGTTGTTATTGTATTAGACATCCGGATGTCTAATGGGGGATGGAAAGGTATACAGTAGCATGAAATTAAAATGTCAGTAGTCAAGGTAAAAAGTTACAATGTGTTAAAACTTTTTAAGTGTTTTATATATTGTGGCCCATATATTTTAATATGTGTGGTATGAATGTGTACTGATAACAAGGGTTTTGACTGCATGATACGTCGTTGCTGGTGTGGTGCAAGTTTTCCCTATTGGCCTGGTTCTATTGCTGTGATTATATTTTCCTTTACTTATTATTTTGCTATTTTAGGTCCTCTCAAGACTGGCCATGGTTGCTTTTAAGTGTATTCTGGGGTTACATATTTGTTCTACTTTAATTTTATTGCAGACTTGTTTCTCATTGATCTCATATCCCCGTACGTCTGCCAATTTTTGTGTTCTGTTCGGAAACTAAGGACAGTGTAGATCCCTTTATTTTTTTGCTCAGTTTGATTGGTTCGTGTGTACGTATACATGTGTGATGACCTATTGTGTGTATGCATGCGCATTCCATATTTTGCTCGATTCCGACACCCTTTGGTGTTTTCTTGCTCATCCATTCTATACTATTCATGTCCACTCTTGGTGTGTGGTATGAATGTGTACTGATAACAAGGGTTTTGACTGCATGATACGTCGTTGCTGGTGTGGTGCAAGTTTTCCCTATTGGCCTGGTCCTGTGTTTGTTTTACCAGACCAGATTCACGAGCAAATTGATTGTTTTGATTATACTTTTTGTGAACTATTACAACATGCTTTACCGGCTTGTCGCTCCGCCCTACGTTTCTGTGTGTTGGTCTCTATGTGTGTTCGTGTGAATGAGTTTGATATCTGGATCTACATTGCTTTTTCGTGTATCCAATTTCCAGTATCTTTTGTTATTTCATTCTTGTTCTTGGCTTCTCCAGCCATTCTCTCATTTTATTTTTGGCTCTGCCATCTTTTAACTTCATTTGTGTATTTTGAAGGTAACCATGGAAATTTTGTATTTGTTGTTTTCTCCATGTATGCATTTTATGCATACTTCCTTGCCTCACCCACTTACCCTCACCTTACTTCTTATTTGATAATATGTTTTCTTTGTGCCTGAAGGATAATAGATTTTCCCTTTGGGAATTGTTGTCGCCACAAAACAAAGGGAGGTAATGTGGTAAAAAGGAGGAAGACAATCTGATTCGAGGTCACTTCACTGGCTAAAAATATGAAGGGGAATACTCTAATACCCTGTTGTAATAGCCTTTGTCTGCAAGAGAGAGGCGACTTCCTAATTCGATGGCATTCATATTTCATTCTGATAATATGAGAGAGGGGGATACACACACTCACACATACCGACCGACCCTGGCGTGGCGCAGCCATACATATTCTGATGTACCTGAATGTTATACGTAAGTAACATACCTCTTTGTATTCTATTCTTTTCTATTATAAGGGTAAGGCAATTTTTATTACATGTTTCCTTTTCATTTAAATAAACTCCCTTTATTTAAGATTATCCCTGCCTTAATATATACGTGTATCGATTTTAGTTTTGCTTCCTATACTTGGTCCACTGGTATCGGAAGCCAAGTTCATCTACTGACTGTTTCCTGTCAGTTTCGATCACGATCTACTTTTATCGTCCCTCTGTGTCACTTTGCTACCTCTATTTATGTTGGGAGGGGGAGGAGGGGGGGCTTGAGTTCAAATGCTATTCAGAGCGTGGTTTGATCAAAATGTTTCTTCAAAGCATAATTTTGGTGGAACAGAGCTGAACTTGTTTAAACCCCATAATCTGACTTCACTTTGTCATTGTATGCATTATTTGACATGCTAATCCTTCTACTGTTGATATCGCTTTCCCTACATGTGTTTTATTTTGGGCGAAAACTTGGTGATTTCGTTCTTGATTTTGGTGATTATTCTAAGATATTCTCATTTACTTTATCGTTGTCTACTCTATCATTAAACCATAGATCGTGAAACTGATAGAAATGCTTGCGGTGATAATGAAACAACGTCAGATAACCCTCCCAGTAATGAAGCAAATGAGGGTAATGATGTAGCAAATGATAACACCTCCTTCCTATCTCACATTAGTCATTCCACTGTTGATGTAGGGATTAGAAATGGTGATAATGAACTTGTACCTGGCCCCAATGTGAATGTAATGGAACAGATTCCCCATTCTGTTACGGATAGGTCACCCCGTGTTAATCCTGCTCTGGACATCGTCCACCAATGGAATTTGAAATTTCCTGGTGAAAGAAAAGGGCCTTCAGTCATCAAATTTTTAGAGAGAGTAGAAGATATAGCAGGATGTGCCTCAATGTCTTTAGACCTGTTTGTTCCTGTCATTCCTGGAATGTTAGAAGGTTGTGTCAGCAAATGGTTCCATCTATGCAAATATAAAATTTGATGTTGGGCTGATTTTGCAAAAGAACTCAAGATTAGGTTTGGTTTGTTTGATATGGATTTCATGGAAAATTCTAAATTCCCATGGAGGGAATTAGATATTTTTCACCAATAGAGCATGTCAAAATGTCAAAAAAACATACCAGATGCAAGGCTTTTCAGGCGTTTGCTCCATTATCCAGCGTTTCGTCTTAGGTCTGACACTAGACTCATCAGAGTGGGATGTGTTAGACCCCACCCACTGACGCTGGGGTGTATGCAGGTGAACTTATCAGAAGCCCTTATAAGAGGCACAGTCTGATAACTGCATACGGGAGATATCAGACCTAAGACGAAACGCTGGTTAATAGAGCAAACGCCTGAAAAGCCTTGCATCTGGTATGTTTTTGACATGGATTTCATCCTCAAACAAAAAATATTCAGAAGGACACAAGGTCAGGAAGAGCCCATTGATGAATATGCTACAGGTATTTTAACCCTGTTCAATTAGCTTGACGTTAATGTCCATGAATCTGAAATATTTGATACTTTGTATCGAAATCTAGCCCCTCGATACCGATTGTTTATAAAGAGGTCCGATGTAAACCGTGTCGATGATATCATTAATCTTGGTCATGAATTTGAATCAACACTGCACCTAAACAACCTGTATCAACCTCCCCCTTCTCCTGCTAATTGTTCTTTCCCTAATACTGCTTGCCATACTGTGCCAAAAACCATTTCCTACACCAGGTCGCCTACTCATATTCGAGATTCTAATAAGTCTGTTGACCATTTAGAATCACGTCATCGCCCAGATCGTCACACCAATGCCCTTTTGAGTCAAGATAGGTCTCACCATAGAGTGTTGAATGCTATTAAATGTTGGAATTGTGAGAAAGACGGGCATATTTCTTGTAATTGCAGGGTAAAATCATCTGCGAAGTGTACTCAATGTAGCTTGATAGGCATTTACCGCCACACATGTCCGCAGTGCAATACCAACCAGGTAAACTAACCTTGCACCAACATAATGGCCCACCGCTGGCGCCTAGTAACTATTCTCATCGTAAAATTTGCAGACTTCCTTCATCTTCACACTGGGCCAAGGTTCTTTGTGGTTCATGCATGATGTATGCTCTTTTGGACACCGGATCTTGCAGTTCTTTCATCAGTCAATCTTTTGTCACAGGAATGATGTTAAAATACCTTCGTAGTAATGCTTGTTCCAAAAGTTATGTATCTGCAGATGGTCGTCGTGCATTTCCTGTGGAGCGTATCAGAACTCACGTGAAAATTCATAATCTCTCTTGGGATTGGAACTTCAATGTCGTCCTGGATTTAGCTATTCCTCTCATTTTAGGCATGGATTTCATGTTAGCCACTGGATTATCGATTGATTTCATTAATTGATCTCTTGCCTTCCGTTTTAGATCGAAAGTTTCCCCTTTGACAATCCTCTTGGAAACAAACCCCTATGTGCCTTATCAAATGGCAGAGCTTACATTGGCCCAAGTGACCTACCTGAAAGTCAGGCTTCCATATTGAACAGCCTTCTTGAAGATTTCCCTGACGTGTTTTCCACAAAACTAGGACGTGCTAAAGAATTTTCTTACTCCATCAAAATGAAAGACGACATGCCTGTCAGACTTCCTCCCTTCAGTTCTTCTCTCCTAAGCTTGCCGCCATGAGAAAGTGTGTATCAATGATTTGTTAGAGAAGGGTGTGATAAGTTCCTCAAATTCACCATACAGTAGCCCTGCCTTTCTGGTTCCTAAGAAAGATGGTCAAGCATGTCTGGTTATAAATTACAGAGCTCTAAACCGGAATATAGTCTTTAACAGTTTCCCTCTTCCCTCAATTGAGTCCACCTTACAGTCCTTCGGGAAAGCTAAATTTTATTCAGTCTTCAACTTGACCCTAGTTGCCGTGAATTCACTGCTTTTGCAACTCCTTTCGGTCTGTATCAGTTCAATAAGGTGCCCATGGGTATCTCCAGTGGTGGTCAAGTGCTGAGCCGCATACTTTATTCGGTTTTCGGAGATTTAAAGTTTTTCTGTCTCTTTTCTTACCTTGATGATGTCGTCGTATTTTCTAACACATTTGAAGAACACATTGCTCATCTTCATGAATTTCTCACGAGGCTAAAGAAACATGGCTTTACTGTCAATCTTGAGAAGGTATCCTTGTGTTCTAGACGGAACAAGTTCTTAGGGCATATCGTCTCCGATTCTGGTATCTCCATAAATCCTGACAGGGTGACAGGGCTGACGACAGTGGGGTTCAAACCCACTATCTCCCGGATTCAAGCACACAGCTGTGCGACCCTAACTGCACGGCCAACTTGCCTGGTACTATTTTGCTATTTTTTGATCCTCCCAAGACTGGCCATGGTTGCTTTTGAGTGTTTTCTGGGGTAACATATTTATTCTACTTTAATTTTGTTGCAGACTTGACTCCCATTGATCTTATATTCTCGTACGTCTGCCAATTTTTATGTTTTGTTTGGAAACCAAGAGCAGTGCAGATTGCGGGGTTTCTTTGTTTTTTGTTGTTTTTTGTTTTATCTTTTTTTGTATTTGCTCAGTTTGATTGGTTTATGTGTACGCATATATGTGTGAGACCTATTTTGTGTACGCATGGGCATTCTATATTTTGCTCAATTCCAACACCCTTTGGTGTTTTCTTGCTCGCCCACTCTGTACTATTCATGTCCACTCTTGATGTGTGGTATGGATGTGTACTGATTATGAGGGTTTTGAGTGCATGATACGTTGTTGCCGGTGTGGTGCACGTTTTCCTTATTGGCCTGGTTCTGTGTTTGTTTTACCAGACCAGATTCACGAGCAAACTGATTGTTTTGATTATACTTTTTGTGAACTATTACAACATGCTTTACCAGCTTGTCGCTCCGCCCTACGTTTCTGTGTGTTGGTCTCTATGTGTGTTCGTGTGAATGAGTTTGATATCTGGATCTACACTGCTTTTTTGTGTATCCAATTTCCAGTATCTTTTGTTATTTCATTCTTGTTCCTGGCTTCTCCAGCCATTTTCTCATTTTATTTTTGGCTCTGCCATCTTTTAACTTCATTTGTGTATTTTGAAGGTAACCATGGAAATTTTGTATTTGTTGTTTTCTCCGTGTATGCATTTTATGCATACTTCCTTGCCTCACCTACTTACCCTCACCTTACTTCTTATTTGATATGTTTTCTTTGTGCCTGAAAGATAATAGATTTTTTTCTTTGGGAATTGTTGCCGCCACAAAACAAAGGGAGGGAATGTGGTAAAAAGGAGGAAGACAATTTGATTCGAGGTCACTTCACTGACCTAAAATATGAAAGGGGAATACTCTAATACCCTGTTGCAATAGCCTTTGTCTGTATGAAAGAGGCGACTTCCTAATTCGGTGGCATTCATATTTCATTCTGATAATATTGTAAAATGGGGGGAGGGGGAGGGGGCGGAGGGAGAGAGAGAGCCCCTGACGTGGCTCAACCATACATATTCTGATGTACCTGTATGTTTACGTAATGTACCCCTTTGTATTCTTTTCTATTATGAGGGTAAGGCAATTTTTACTGTGTGTTTCCTTTTCATTAGAATAAACTCCCTTTATTTAAGATTATCCCTGTCTTGCTCAGCTAATGACTGTTTCCTGTCAGTTTCGATCACGATCTACTTTTAACATCCCTCTGCGTCACTTTGCTACCTCTATTTGTGTGTGTGTGTGTGTGGGGGGGGGTATTGGGTTCAACCTCTCAGCCCGTTTCTATCTAATACATTTACCCACGATGTAGTAAATGAAGCTGCATCTGAAGACATCACAAAGCTTCTGTATGCAGACAACATGATTCTTCTTTCTAAAAGCAGCCTGGCCCTACAGAAAGGACTGAACATGTTTTACTCTTGGTCACAAAGCAAATGAAAAAGACATCAATACCAACAAAACTAAAGTCATGATATTCACGAGAGGGGTAAAAATCTCCAAGACAGACATCTTGAGTGAAAACCTACAACCTGTTTTCCACTCAGTGACTGGGTCAGGGATGGAATGAATGAAGCCCCCATCTTGAAGGGAGGATAGGAATTGTGCCAGCTGCCGAAGCCTGTTGCACTCCTCTGGGGCAATGATTAATGACTAACAGATGAAATTAAATGATAGTGGAGAAGGTTGCTGGAATGAAAGATGACAGGGAAAACCGGAGTACCCGGAGAAAAACCTGTCCCGCCTCCGCCCTGTCCAGCACAAATCTCACATGGAGTGACCGGGATTTGAACCATGGAACCCAGCAGTGAGAGGCTGACGTGCTGCCACCTGAGCCACAGAGGGTCTCCAAGACAGACATCTTCCACTGTGGAAATGGTCAAATAGAGCTGGTAAACTCTTACAAATATCTAGGTCTGACACTTCAAGTCACGGGAAAATCGTTCACGAAGCATATAGAGGAGAGATGCACGACTGCTATCACAGCCACATTTGCAATTAAGAATTTAGAAAAATTATCACTTGATTCAGCTTTATTTCACATCAAGATTGCCCCGATAGCTTGTTGCGCAATTACCCAAATATGGGCCCATCGCACCCTCACAAACTTCAGGAGAATAGAGATGGTCAAAGAAGCCTACCTACGTAGAGCCTTTAGACTATCACAAACAGCTAGGTCAAGACTTGTCCACCTCCTGATCGCCCCTGATTTTTTCATCAGGGAGATAGCGATAAAGAACAACCTGCCTCAAACACCTGCATATGAAGCCCACATAAGAGAAAGGGAAGCAAAGGCTAATGAAATTGAAAACACATTTTATCTTACACCAGCCAAGAATACAGATGAATGAAAGGAACCAAATTTCTCACTGCGACACGTTTATTCAAGAAGGGCTGTACATGGCTTCCACTACAGAATCTGCATCCAACGAGGGTTTCATCAAGCATCAGGCCAATGCATCTGTACACTATGTGGACAACTATGTGACCAGTACCATTTACTCAAGTGCACAGCAACGACGAAATCATTACGATTTTACGCCGAAGACAAAAACTTTCTGTAAAGCTCTGCAATGTACCCTAAAGATTACAGCAGTATGTAATATTAAACAAAGAGTGCACAAATTACCTCTTTGAATTTGTACATTTTTTCTTTCTACAGAATAAGAAGTTCTAGCCTATAAATCCCATTAATCTGGCAGCCCTATTGTCCCAAGAGGGACACATTACTGAGAGCTGAGATTGTACTATATTTGCTTTGCTGAAGTGATAAATAACACTAGTATGTTTTTATTGTTCACCCACCTATTCAATACAGTACAATCTTAGGACTTTGTCCTTATTAAAATTGTTAACATAAAATTAATACATTGGATGGTATGTGTTTCGCCTATCAATAGTAGGCATCATCAGCCATATTTTTTACCTTAAGAATAGATCAGGTACCTGATTGGAAATGACTTATGAATGCTGTTAAAAACTACGCCTTGTAAAATGGATTAGAGATCGTTAAACAACTATTACAATATAAAATGTAGTATACTATTACTTAACAATATTTGTGTTAATACTAAAAACTAAAATTAACAACAATAATGTTATAGTAACAAAGGCTGATAAGGGCTATACAATAGTTTTAATGAATAAACAAGACTACATCAAAAAACCTACACATTAATCAATAAAGATCCTATAGTAAAAACACAACGCAATCTAAAAACACTCCTTAAAATTCAATATTCCTACTAAATGAAGAAGAATATCAAAAAATGAGCACTATGAATCCAAAATTACCTACAGCAAGATCATTACCTAAAATACACAAGAAAGATACCCCCATCAGACCAATAATCAATAGCAGAAACAGTCCCACTTACAAAACTTTTCAGTTCCTCCACAAGTCTTAAAAAAACATTTTAAATTGCACAATGCAAATCCCATAAAAAATTCTATTGAACTTTGTGAAACTTTAAACAAATTTAATTTACAACCAAATCGCATTTTATGTTCCTTTGATATCATGAATATGTATTCAAATATACCCGTCAACAAAACTATCACCATAATAAAAAACAAACTCTCCAAACACAGCGCATTAAGCAAAATTGAAATAGACGAATTCATAAAGTTACTAAGTTTTGTTTTACACAATAATTACTTCACTTTCAACAACAAAATATATAAACAAGAAGGCTTAGCTATGGGAGACCCAATCTCCGGCATTTTAGCGAACATATACATGGACAATCTTGAACACAACAAAATAGTAAAAGACATTAACGGACGCAGTTTATGGCTCCGTTTTGTCGACGACACATTAGCAATTATTGATAAACAACTTAACAATAGTGACAACATCCTAACGTTTCTAAATAATTTAGACAATAATATAAAGTTCACGAAGGAAAATGAAAACAGCAATTCAATCAATTATCTAGACATCAAAATCACGCGAGCTGTAGAAAAATTTGCTTTCCAAATTTACTGCAAGCCTTCATTCACTCCAATAACTATAAAAAACTAATCTTTGCACCCAAATTCCCATAAACAAGCCACCTATTACAGATTAGTATACAGGGCACTAAAAATCTCTCTTTCACTGAATAACCAAAAAACTGAATTAGATTTCATAAAAGAAATAGCCAGATTCAACGGGTTCAATCCACATATGGTCAACAAAATCATTAATAAAGTTAGACTAAAATTAACCACAAACCTTTCTCCAATAAAACCAAACAAACCAAAATTCGTGAAGTTCATATTTACCAACCCAAAAATCCATCAAATTACCAATCCTTTAAAAAAACACGAGATAAAAATCGCTTACACAATGCAGAACACAAATCAAAATTTATTTTTTAATCATAACACAGTCAATTCAACTAATAATAAATATTCAAGCTCAGGTATATATAGACTCAGATGCTCAGTATGTAATTTTTCTTATGTTTGCCAAACAGGCCGCTGTTTCTCAACTAGAAATGCAGAACATTATAACGCCTAAAAACATAACAAGCTCTCTGCGATGAGTAACTACATGAAAGAAACAGGTCACAAATTACTACAATAGATCAGGATTTTCAAATTTTAAAAAGAACTGAAAAAGGTAAGCTCTTGACAGAATATGAAAACTTATACATCTTCCTAGATCAACATAACAAAGACAGAAACTTAAATGACATAATAGATAACAAAAGTCCTCTTTATGAACAGATTCCAATTCTATTACAAACACCATTCCTTCTGAACAGTATTTTTTATAAAATATTTAGCACCAAATCAGTAAATACTCCCACCAATCCAACGCACACACCACTCCCCTCCCCTTCTCCCGCTGCCAGCAACTCCTCCTCACACGCAGCGAATGGGCCCTTAGCCACGCCTTCTCAAGCTCAACTCCCTCCACCAAGACTTCACAAATACAACACGCAAAGTAAGAGTTCGGCAACTGCCAGTTGCTCTAAAGCCCTCAACATAAGTTAACATCTCAGCGGTCGAAGGGGTAAGTGTCAACACTTTTCATTCAACTTCCACTATTCAGCTCCTTTATTCCAATTATGGTCCTTCGTTAAATTTTCAAAATAACTCTTTAATTACAGAATTTCATCATACACTTGGCTACCCACCGATTGACAACAACGTTCCCCCGACTAGTATGCTCACCTCAACACGTCCAACAACAAAGAGCCACACCTATCACAAACTATTCCCACAAGTACTACATCAAAGAAGATGGCCTAATGACGTCTACACAAACTTCAATATAGTCTACGGCACCAGCCATTCCAACTAATAATACCTGGCCATATGAACATTCTTCAAAATTTATAAGCATATAAATGAAAATCAATACTTATTAATTTCAAAAACCAACGACCATTACCAATGCTCACCTTTCCTCAAAATTTTTAACAACGTGCCATTTGACAATTAAATGGAATGTGCTTTCTGATTTTTATCTTTATTGTAATATCTTTTAATATCAAGAACCAAACACCTATGTCATAATCCTCAAATAATTGTCATGTTTTTAGACTCAAATATTAACACAAATATTGTTAAGTAATAGTATACTACATTTTATATTGTAATAGGTGTTTAACGATCTCTAATCCATTTTACAAGACATAGTTTTTAGCAGCATTCATAAGTCATTTCCAATCAGGTACCTGATCTATTCTTAAGGTAAAAAATATGGCTGATGATGCCTACTATTGATAGGCAAAACACGTACCATCCAATGTATTAATTTTATGTTAACAATTTTAATAAGGACAAAGTCCTAATTTTTAAGATTGTATTGTATTGAATAGGTGGGTGAACAATAAAAACATACTAGTGTATTTGTATTTAAACCAGAGAGCAAGAGTGAGAATAGGAGATGAGTTGAGTGAAGAAATTGAATTAGGAAGAGGTTGTAAGACAGGGCTGCTCTTTATCACCGACACTGTTCAACATCTACCTCAAAGAAATAATCAATCAAAGTTTTAATGGAAATAGTGGAGTTTGTGTTGGAGGTAGGAAAGTAGAATGTATAAGATTTGCAGATGATATGGTTGTGATGGGAGAAAGCGAACGTGAAATGATACAAATGTTAGATAAACTCAACATGAAACTAGAAGAATATGGAATGAGAATAAGAAGAAGACCAAAAGTATGATAATTGGAGGAAAAGGTAGAAGTTGTCATATTAGTATAGAGGGAGAAGAAATAGAACAAGTCAGTAACTTCAAATATTTGGGAAGTATGATCAGAGATGATATGTATTGCACAACAGAAATTAAGAAAAGAATTGCCATAGCAAAAGAAGGCTTTAAGAAAAAATCAAAATTATTTTGTAGACCACTAAACAAAGATTTGAGGAAAAGACTTGCTAAGTGTTACATTTGGAGCATAGTACTGTATGGCGCAGAGACTTGGACATTGAGAAAGAAAGATGAGAGGAGAATGGAGGCACTAGAGATGTGGGTATGGAGGAGAATAGAACGAGTGAAATGGGAAGACCGGGTAAGGAATGAGGAGGTATTACGAAGAGTTGGAGAAGAACGAAGTATGTTACAAATCATTAGAAGGAGAAAAATGAACTGGATCGGACATTGTTTGAGGAGGGACTGTTTACTGAAAGAAGGAATGGTGAAAGGCAAACGAGGAAGAGGAAGGAAAAAGTATCAAATGTTGGACAATATCCAAGGAAATAAATATTCGGACATGAAAAACTTGGCACAGGACAGGCAACAGTGGAAGAGGTTCATCCCATGACAAGACCTGCCATAAGGCAGAATACCTAGATGATGATGATTAGTGTTATTTATTACAAATACTTTCAATACGGACCAAAAAATGAATTTTATCACATGTAATTGCTGAAGTGATATTAACTTTAAAAATAGGTACTTACAAGAGGGCACATATCACACTGTCCTTTGTTTCTATGTTTAAGATTTAGGTGGATTTCCAAGCTGCGTGCTGTAATAAATGTTCGCTCACACACTTCACAAATAAAAATGGCTGTTTCACTATCCTCCTCCTCCGTTTCCACATTTGTTTCTTCCTCTTCTTTCTCCTGTTCTGCTGATGCAACAACAATATGCATCACGTTAGAACTATCAAGAGTAAATTTTGGAGAATCTGTTTCCCTCCCATGTTCCTCTGCATATGCCTCCAATACAAGTGGTTCTATTTGCTCATGAGCTGATAAGTCCCTCGTGTTCTCTGAACTTATATAAGGCTTTAGCTCTGTTACAGTCAATTCAGTTTTATTATCATCAAGGTCAATAAATTGAGAACTTGATGACTTAGACTGAACTGAACTCATTTCACAAACTACAGATTTATTCTCTGATTCTACATCGCTTCCTGTCCTTCCCGCACACTGTTGTTGTTCCGAAGATTCCTTGCCACATGGTTTTAACACAGTTGTCTCACCAGAGGTTGTTGTGATAAAATTCTGGCCTGTGATGGCAGCTAGAGTTGCTGGATGGCATGTAACAATGATATCTGCTGCTGTTGTTGCAATAGATTCTTCCTTTGAACCATCCCCACTCCTAGCCTCCTCCCAATTGAGAGAGTTCTCTGTTTGAGTGAACATGCATGTTTCAACTACAGGACTTATCTGTTGTTCATTTGAGTTTGGCAGTTTCACTTCAACAATGTTAGAGTTGCAGTCTGGAGTCTGAGTTGTTATATCATGACTGTTTTCATGGCCAGGTATAGTTGGAGTTTTCAACAGCAATGCCTGAAAATAATAAAATTTAAAATACAATTTAGAATAATAGATAAATAAAATATGGACAGAAAATACAATATCAAAAGAAAAATACATATGTCCATTATATGAAAAAGGAAGAAGAAATTCATTCATTAAACAGTATAGGCCAGAAGCCAGCAACCTAGATGCCTCACTGATCAACTAAGAAGGTCTCACGCTTTCAAATTATCTATCCTGTAATCATATTATTATTTTAAAAGTCAAATGATGATGTAGTAAAATAGCTCTAGACAATAAAATTAAGATGTGGAAATGGATTATAAGCATACCTCAAATGGCTGCAAGAAAATATAAGTTTACAATCATCTTTCTACTTTTCTCAACAATAACCTTTATGCTGGGTGCATAACTGATAATGATGAGGTGAATGCATGACTCCAATGTTCATCACTTAGCCTACCGGTAGTTCTGTACTTATTTTTAATAAAGGTTATCATTTAAAATAAGATTCACAAAGGCAACTTAACAGCTTTCCAGTCTGTTGAACATACAAGTTAAATATAAATATTATACGGTGGAAAAATTAGTGATTTAAAGAAGTTTTGTGTTATTATGTTTTCTCATAATAATAATAATAATAATAATAATAATAATAATAATAATAATAATAATAATAATAATAGCCGTGTGCGGATTTACCGGTTACCTCCATCGGGCGCGTCCCACTGGAATTGGGGAAGCTCGCTGGCTCTGCCGCCAGCAGAGTCAAAGGGTAGTAGGGAAATAAAATACCACCGTGAAAAAAAAACTGGTCCCTTGCCAGGGTTACGGCGAAGACTGGTAAATGATCAGAAGCCAGAAAACATCTTGAGATAACCTCTAGGGCTAACAACTCTAGTTGTAAAAGGATGGGTACCCGTCCAAAGCAAAGTCAAGTCAAAAAGCATGATGGCACAACATTTCAAGAAACATATCCCAGGGGGTAAATCTTCGGATAAAACCCTCGTCGTGAACGCCACGGCGCACGAGTCTCGTTCGGATTCTGGGGGACACTCGACATCATGAAAGAGACAAGTCGGAGCGTCTCGGTGTAATCCGAAGAGTCAAAAACTCAGGCCAAAATCTAAAACCTTTCTAGCAACTTTCAACATAAAATCACTTACACAAACTGGCAAGCTGAAAACCCTCACCAAAGCTCTTCACGAAAATCAGATATCCATAATGGCCCTACAGGAAACAAGGTACCCAGATGAAGAGATTTTTTGAATCCGAAGGCTACCAATTTTTCAAGAGCAAAGCGCAAAGAGGAATCCTCAATGGAGCTGTGATGCTTGGAACCGCGTTTGCTGTTAGAACCAAGATCCTCAAATCGGTTGCAAATTTCGAACCTGTGAATGACAGATTGTCTATACTCACAATTAAATGCGTGAACAAAACCTATGCCCTAGTTAACGCACATGCTCCTACAAACGATAAGAACAAGTCTGATCCAGACGAAGTTGATAATTTCTGGGACCTACTGGATCAAAAATTAAACAAAATACCCAAACACCATGTCAAGCTTCTTTTGGGTGACTTCAATGCCCAACTAGGTCGTGAACAGAAGTACAAGAAAGTTATAGGAAATTACCCTGCTCACAAAAGAACCAATCCCAATGGCAAAAGACTGGTGTCCATTTACGAAAATCACAACCTGCAGGTCATGTCGACCCACTTTCGCCATCTACCCAGAAAGCAAATGACTTGGCGTTCTCCCGTCCGAGCTCTCGGAGAGTTCCAAATTGATCATGTTGCAATCTCCAGGAGAAACAGCCCTGAAATTATGAATGTCAAGGTAAAGAAAGGCATCAATGTGGCCTCAGATCATTATATGTCTCTTATCAAATTCAAACCAAATCCCGCAAACACAAGGAAGACAACCAAACAGATCACACGCTTCGACAATGATAAACTTCGGCACAGGGTCGAGGAGTTCCAGGAGAAGGCTAGACCAAATGACTGTGACTTTAACAACGCCAAAAGTCTCCTTGTTGAGGCCGCCAAAGACGTTGCAGAAATCAAGAGAAGCAAAAAGCATGCCTGGTGGAATGGTACCTGCGAATCAGTCCTCCAAGAAAGACTCAACGCGTGGAAACAGTACTACTCTATAAAATCAGAAAATGATTGGGAAACCTACAAAACCCAACGTGCCCAAGCAGCTAGGGTGTTCAGAACTGAGAAACATAAATACGAAAAATCTCTCATTGAAAAGATAGAACAAAACTTTAGGAAGAATGAAAGCAGAGTACTACAGAGCCTTCAAACGCAAACTCACTGGCTATAAACGACCATCTCTATGCCTTGAGCGAAAGGACGGCACACTGGCGACGCCAAATGAAGAAAATTGCAGCATTCTGGCAGATTACTTCAAGAATTTACTTAATTGCTCTAAACCGCAAAGCGCCATTGAGACCAAGGAACCCTTACTCAGGTACCCAGATTTCAGACCACCCGACAGAGATGAAATCAAGCACCACATTGCCCGTCTCAAAAATAACAAAGTGCCGGGGGAAGACTCAGTAGTAGCAGAACTATGGAAATATGCCCCAGAGGAATCACTTGATATCTTGCAAAAGCAAATAGAAGAAATTTGGAACAAGGAGACCCTACCCGAAGATTGGAAAATAGCTTTGATCCATCCATTACACAAAAAAGGCAGCAGGAAGAACATCAACAACTACAGAAGAATATCTTTGCTACCCGTGACTTACAAAATTCTATCACTTGCCATCCTGGAGCGTTTGGAAGCACAAGTCGAACATCAAATAGGTGAATACCAAGGAGGGTTCAGAAAAGGTCGTTCAACAGTTGAACAGATCCAAAATCTCAAAACGATCATCAGATATTGTACATTAAGGTCCAAGCAGTATGTGTCTGTCTTTGTGGACTTTAAGAAAGCATACGACTCCATTGACCGGGAAGTCCTGCTAAACATCTTAAGTGAATTTGGAGTTGATTTGAAACTGCTGGCATTAATTAGAGCCACCCTAACCGATACAAAATCCAAGGTGAAGTTCCACGGATGTCTCTCGCATTCCTTTGACATCAAAACAGGAGTCTGACAAGGTGATGCGCTATCCCCGATACTCTTCAACTGTGTTCTTGAAAAGATCATCAGAACCTGGCGGGTGAGATTACAGGAAACCAACTACAGTCCATTGAGAATAGGAACCAAATCCAAGGGGATCGCAACAGACTGCTTAGCATTTGCCGATGATATTGCTGTTCTCTCAAACGACATAGAAACCGCTAGAGCTCAAGTTGAAATTTTAAAGGAAATTGCCAAACAAACTGGTTTGCAGATATCGTTTGAGAAAACAGAAGTAATGACTAACATCAAAGAGGCTCCACCAAAACTCCATACAAAATACGGGGACATCACCCGAGTAGACAAATTCAAATACCTGGGTGAGATCATCATGAAAAATGGACTGGACAAAGAAGCACTTCAGGAGCGAGTACGCAAACTGGAAATAGCCTACCAAACATCCCGCACAATCTACAACAAAAAATGCCTTTCCCAAAGCACCAAGATATGTCACTATGAAACAGTTCTGAAGCCAGTAGTTCTATATGCAGCCGAAACCCTGTCTCTAAATGCCAACAAAGGACTCCTTGAAGAACTGGAGAAAAGAGAACACAAAACTGTGAGAGGAATCTTGGGATCAAAGTACAGAAATGGAATCCATCAAAAGAGATCCAACAAGGAAGTCTACAGCAAAATAGAGAAAATTACCGACACAATCAGTAAAAGACGGGCACGATTTTACGGTCATCTGATAAGAATGGACGGAAGAAAGTTAACTAAAGAAATCTTTCACTTTTTTGATTCAAACCCCAAAACCACAATTCCCTGGTTTAGAAATACCAAAGAAGACCTGCAAATGCTACATATCTCAGCTGAAGACGCCCTTAACAGAGATCTCTTCCGCAAGAAAATATTGATGAACGGGCTAAACCGAGATGAGCAACCGAAGAGAAGACACGGTGACCCTTGGACAGAGGAGCGTAAGCAGGCCCACTCACAAAGAATGAGGGAAATTTGGGCTCTAAAGAAGGCCAAGTTTAGTGTCAAATGCAACAAGACTTAACGTTGTCCCAGCGAATAATAATAATAATAATAATAATAATAATAATAATAATAATAATAATTGTACTGGGCGGTACCCTCAACTCCTTCCCCTCGTGTAAGTCTGCGAAGGTAGCTACAGAAATATAAGACTGGTGGTCATTACCTTGGCTGTTGAACTGCCTGTCATAGCACACACACGCTCAGTAAGACGACGATCAGTAAGACAAGGTAGCTCGAGAAATCCGCAGCTTATATACCCAGAGGGATGGTTCGAGAGGGTTCTGGACTAAATCCGGACACACCCTCTCATTTTTATTGGCAAATTCAAAAGGTACAAGAAGCCTATTATTGGTTGAAAAATAATTACAGAAAATTTGTGATTGGTCAGATTCAAAAGCTGGCAGAATGAGAAGGAAGTGTTGCAAACTTTGAAATACAGAAACAAATGAAAGCTAATTTAGCTGAGAAAACATAATAGCACAAAACTTCTTTAAATCACTAATTCTTCCACCGTGCAACAGAGTGCATGACCACAGTTTTTGTAAGGATATCTATGGAGAAAAATTCAAACTTCTTGAAGTAAATAAAGACAAAACAAATAAATCCAGTCAGCTGAGGCAACTACAAAATAACACAGGTTATATTTCTTTTCAAATCACAAACTTAACAAACTTTTCACTACGTGAAATAACAAGGTTACAGGTACAAATAGCAGATTGAAAATAACAAGTGCTGAGCTTCAGCTCCAAATTTACAATTTTACAGCATCGCAAATGTTGCGTTTAGTTGGATGAGGGGAGAATCTCCCCATTCAAAAGCACTTTGCTCCAAAGTTTACAAATACAGCCTTCCAAAGGCAGCCTTCAATATTACAGTACAATTAGCAATCTCAGAAAAGAGCTTACATGCTCTCCAACTTTAACCAAGAAGACTGCACTACCAATTACACCAATGGTCAATGTCCCAA
Source organism: Anabrus simplex (assembly GCF_040414725.1). Taxonomy (NCBI): domain Eukaryota; kingdom Metazoa; phylum Arthropoda; class Insecta; order Orthoptera; family Tettigoniidae; genus Anabrus; species Anabrus simplex. Next base: position 158,713,236 of record NC_090267.1, read on the forward strand.
CTTCGTGCAGTAGCTGTTTCATGTTTAGTATGAGAGATAGCATTCCTTAAGGCGCTTCCTTCAATTTGTAATAGATGATGATTTTGATAATGATCATCATCATCATTCTTATTTTGAGGGGTCTCATATCTAGGTCTTTGGCCCCTCATAATACCGGTATTAGAGAGGGTAGGACATGTGGAACAGTTTCTGAAGCTTACTACAGAGTCCAATGACTTACATGTTAGGCCCCATAAAACAAGAATCATCATCCTCCTCATCACTAAATTGAAATTGCTGGGGCCACCCACACACATTTTAGATTTTGGCTCTTCTTGATAACACATGATTTTCCTGGTGAAAATTCCAGTGAAGTATACACTGGGATAAGAACCTCATCCATATGGATGGTAATCATATTAAAACTATTTGTTTTAGGTCCCAATAACTACTTTTACAGTTTTCAGAGATGCCAAGGTGCCAGAATTTTGTCCTGATGGAGTACTTTTATGTGCCAGTAAATCTATTGACATAGGATTGATGTATATGAGCACTTTAAATACTACCAGATTGAGCCAGGATAAAACCTGTCAACTTGGACTCAGAAAGTCAACGCCTTAACTGTCTAACCCACTCAGCCCAACTAACCATTGGAGTGGTAGACAGCAGCTAACCCACTGTGGTAATCACTCTACCCCCTTCTGTATGAACTGGTCTACATGGAGGATTGTCCAAGATACTGGATCATTTATGATTATTCTTACCTGTAGACTCTTCATAAATTGGTAGATTACACATCTAAATTTTATCTGGACGACAAAGTCGACAGTTGTAACTTGTAGCTGTACAGAATATGTTGTCAACAGCCCACATTCAGAGAGCTGTAAAGGAAAGAAATAGTATGGTATAGTACAATGCAAAAACTTCTTTATATCAACTAGTAAATGTTATTTATACTAGCAGAGAAATACTGGAAGATTTTGAGATAACCGTAATGATACCTATCCCAAAAAGTAATCATGCAAAGAGATGTCAAGATTATAGAATGTTAAGCCTGGTAACACATGCCTCCAAAATTATTACAAGAATTGTTTATCATCGCATGGAGAAAAGAATAGGAGAAAATCTCTCAGAAGATCAATTCAGGTTTAGAAGAAACAGAGGAACAAGAGAAGCAATTCTGAGACAACAACTGAACAAGCCCTAAGAATCAATAAGAACATCCTAATTGCCTTCATTGATACAGAGAAAGCGTTTGATAATGTTAACTGGAATATTATGTTTAAAGCCCTTAGAAGGCTGAAAGTGGACTACAGAGATCAGAAAATCATCTATCAGCTGTACAGGACAGGAGAAAATCAACACAAAAATAAGGAAAGGAGTAAGACAAGGATGTTGTCTGTCACCTCTATTATTCAATGTGTATTTAGAAGAAGCAATGAAAGTGTTTCCAGCCACCTCCACCCATGGAATAAAAATAAATGGCCAACTATACCAAACTATATGTTTTGCAGATGATATTGCCCTCATAGCAGAAACTGAGAAGGAGATAGAGACCTCACTAAAGAAATTGAATGATCTACTAATACTAAAATGTAACATGAATGTTAACAAAACAAAAACCAATATAATGAAATGTACTCCATATGGTAAACAAGATGTTAATGTTTGGTTGGAAGGAGAAAAATTGGCTCAAGTAAATCAGTTCAGTTATTTGGGAAGCATCATTGCATCCGATGGGAGGTGGGAAGTGTGAAAAGGACGTTCATTCCCGAAGAGATTGCTGAACTGAGAAAGAATTGTCTGCGACTTCGACGCAGGGCTCAGAGGATGAGAGACAGTCAAGAGAATACCTCAGTCACAGCGGAGTACAAGTCAGCGAAGAAGGAACTCCGTAATGCAATCAGAAAAAGTAAAGCCGATAAATGGTGGGCACTGGCTAAAGAAGTAGAAGATGATCCATGGGGACAAGGTTATAAGATTGTAATGAAGAAACTCGGGACATTTTCACCCCGAGTGCGGATCCGCAAACAATTAAACAAATTGTGGATACACTATTCCCAGACCATCCAGAGAGGAAGAAAAACAAGAAGAGGATTGACTGTGACGACGAAAAAGAACTGGATGATACACCCCTCTTCATTGTAGAAGAGCTGAATAGAGCTATTAGCTCTCTTAGAAACAAGAAAACTCCAGGACCAGATGGTATACCTACAGAAGTGCTAAAGATAATAGCAGAACTATGTCCAGAACTGTTGCTGAATATGTACAATCATTGCCTGCAAACGGGTGTTTTTAGTCCCCGATGGAAAATGGCAAAGGAAAACTTGGTGGTTATAGACCTTTATGTATGCTGGACACAACTGGAAAAGTTCTTTTTAAATTTTTTATTTATTTTTTATTTTTTAAACAATTTAAAAGATGTTCACCGGATGAGTTTCGTCAATAAAATGTTAGACTTGGATAGATTTTAGACAAAAAGTTTTAACTTAAAGACATAATTTTATTGTTATATGACTTTAAAATATTATAAGATTTGTCAATTAGTTTTATAGGAATAATCTTAATCCGAAACAATTGTTTCATGATCTTATACAACCTTAAGTGAATAATAGTTGGCTGATGATGCTCACGAAAAAGGAGCGAAACATGTACCATATAAACATCTTAATAAATATGTAAGTTTGTACTACGTTTTTATTGTATTGAATAGGTGGTAATTAACAAAATTATAAGAATTTGTATCACAAGACTTTACCTGCTGGGCAAGTTTTGAGAGCTGAACATTATTAGCTGTATTTCTGGTGACATACAACTCAAATTAGCTTAGTATACTCAAAAACGCATTATACTGTAACAGTGATTGATATTGTATTGCAGGATTTTGAACATTAATGCTTCCTTTGAGTAGCAACGATCACACCAGCCTCTTGCATTGATAGCGTAGGGAACACATTCTATACGTCAAGCTTTCGCAAAGAAACTCTAAAAGGATATAAAATCAAAACATATCTGGAAATAATTTCAAATGGAATTTAATTTTCTACTTTTACAGTTTTCAGACACCGGGTATAAGTCCTATGTATCCCAAGCACCCCAAGATTCTACGTAGCGTAATGGCTAACGCGCTCAGTTCATGATACAAGGTTTGCAGGTTCGAGTCTTCATTATGACGAATCTTTTTTTATTTTCATTAGCGTTGTATTAATCTGTATGCCTCTTTATATACGTTCTTTTGTTAATAATATATTTCATTGAAATGTTTAATCACAATATTATGTCTACTAGGAAAATGCTTTATATGTGTGCTACTTACAGAAAGTGATGTTACGATTAATATAGCATAAGGACTGTCGCCCAGGTAGCAGATTTCCTATCAGTTATTTGCATAGTCTTCTTGTAAATGATTTCGAAGAAATTGGAAACTATTCCATTCCCGAATTGCTCTTCCTATGATGGATATTTAACCCGATTAGTTCTTTATCGGTACCTTTCAACTTCATAAAGTTAAACATTAGAATGAAATGCATTATCAATAAATGGAAGCATGTGGAACTAAACGAGGTCACAGAGCTAGTTGCAAATAGAGCATTGTGGAGATACTTAATCAATTCACAGAAGCCTGTAGATAGAATGCTCAAAGGCAGTAAGTCCGTAAGGAAGATTTGGGTGTATATACGTATATGGAAGCGCGTGAAAAAGAGTTAAGGACAACGGCAGGAAACGAAAATATTTTTTAAAATGTAAATTAGAAAGACGATGAAAACCTGCGTACCTTTTATTACGGAGCGAGCGACTAGACCGATCTACTACGAGAATACTTTGCAAAAACGCTGCCTTACATGACAGGTTATAACTGGCATAAGAAAATGTAATCTCGAGAATTTAATCCCAATTAGGTATTGATTTTGAAGCTCATACATTAAAATCACGAAAGCTTGACATAAATCGTTGTCCGTAACTCTTAAGACTCCCCTTATTAGGCTTTTTGATGATAATCAACAGATGCAAGCACAGGAAAATAAAACAATCGAAATGAGCTTCATATATCTGACAATAGATAGCACCACACTCGAAAGCGAGAAGTCACTGAAAATCAGTATAGCCAACTCCGTATATCGGTGTCTAGCTCCGGGTAGCTACCCAGAGCTTGCGCGGAGGTGATTGCACGCAAGGCGAAGTACCAGCTGATTTACACCGCCAGGTAGTTTACCTCCCGGGCAGCTGCCAACTACTTTACCAGCAGATGGTAGAACCGACCCTAAGTCACATTTCTTGGAACTTAAAGGAAAATGTCAGGCACTAAGGAAATCAGGAATAACTGGTGGCAACAAAAAGCTGAAGAACTGCAAAGACTATCTGATGCCCGTGACCTGCAAAACTTTTATGCTGACATAAAGGAGATATAGCCTATGGACCAATTCGATCTTCATCCGGGTCAATGAAGACTACTGACAACTCCATCATTTTAACTGATAATGGAGAAAATTTTAAAGCATTAGAAAGAACATTTCTCTGTGCTTCTGAATCGTGTCTCCAATGTCACTGAGGACTTTCTTCGTACTGTCCCTCAGCAGCCCCAACAACCATGGATGGCAATTCCACCCACATACAGAGACTTCACCAAAGCACTCAATCAACTAAAACCAAGAAAGGCTCCTGGTCCTGATAACATCCCTCTGGAACTGATACAAAATGGAGGTATACCGTTGAAGACTAGACTTTTCACACTCGTCCTCTTGATTTGGGAAACTCGAGAAGTACCTGACAACTTGAAGAATGCTACCATCATCACTATCTTCAAGAAAGGCGATCGTAGTGTATGTGGGAACTAGCGTGGTATATCGCTTTTGTCAAATGCAGGTAAAATTCTTGCAAGAATACTATTAAACCAGCTCCGAGTTATCTCACAGAGGATTTTGCCTGAGTCTCAATGTGGTTTCCGAACCTCCAGAGGCACAACAGATATGATCTTCTGTGCTAGACAACTCCAGAAAAAATGCAGAGAGCAACAGCAGCCTCCGTATTTAGTTTTCTATGATCTGGAAAAAGCCTTTGATTCAGTACCAAGATCTGTCTGCTATGTGGAAAGTACTGAGACATTTTGGATGTCCTGAACGTTATGTGGAATTGGTTCAAGCTCTTTATGATAGCATGTCTAGATAGGTTCTTCATGGTAACTCAGTATCGGATTCGTTCCCAATCGTTCATGGATTGAAACAAGGCTGTGTGCTTGCTCCTATACTCTTTGCACTGTACATGGCTGCCATGCTGCATGAATCATCTGCAAACACCTTAGGCATGGAGATTAAATTTTGTTTTGATGGAGGCCTTTTCAATCTGGCAAGACTTTGCTCACAAAGAAATACCCTGGTTACCCGGGAGACAGACCTGCAGTATGCCGATGACACTGCATCTCCTGGTCTAACACCTGCAGAACAACAACAGTCAGTCAACTCCTTTAAAACTGCACGAGATCGCTTTGGTCTTGCCATTAATGCGTAAAAAGAAAAAAAGATACTTGAACAACCTGCCCCAGGATTAACTCTTACTGAGTTCTGTATTTCCATCCTAGACAAAACACTAGAACAGGTTGATCACTTTTCATATATTGGAAGCATCTTGTCTAAACGATGTACCTGCGAACAAGACGTTGATAAAAGAATTGGGGCTGCTCATGCAGCATTCAGACGGTTAATGCACAGTCTTCATGAATAACGACTTAAAACTGCATACCAAATTCATGGTGTACAAAGCTGTTGTCAAAGCTGTATGGCTGTGAAACTTTGACACTCTATCGCCGTGATATCAAAAAACTTGAGCGCTTCCAGCAACAGAAAATGAGATACATCTTGAATATTAAGTGGGAGGACTATGTGACCAACATGGCAGTTCTCGACAAAGCGCAGCTAAATAGCAGGGAGGCAACAATCATCGGTCATCGGTTAGGCCATGTTCACCGCATGGGTGATAGCAGGCTTCCCCGCCAAATTCTTTATGGTGAACTTTGCTCTGGCAATAGAACTCATGGAACCCCTCTTAAGTGTTTTAAGGACCAGCTGAAACACATCATGAAGACAACTGGTATAAATATACAGACATGGGAAGAATGTGCTGTGGACTACTCACTGTGATGGAACACTACATCCACCGCTGTCAACTTGTTTTAAAGAGAACGCCGCAGACATCAAGAGGCCAAGTGACAAGCAAGAAAACTCCGTCAATTACAACCCCACCCTCCTCCATCCATTCAGTCTGATTTGTGTGGGCGTATATTTCACGCCAGGATTGGTCTGTTCAGTCATCGCAAACACAACCATAAACTGAGGTGAACTGGTCAATGTATGCAGGAAGAAGTTATATATACTCTGATAGAATTACAGCTGACAATTTACAAATTTGTAGAACTGTCATTGTGGATGTAGCCTGTAATGTGTAGGCCTATATAACTATGGAGCTTATTTTTGCAAATGTTTTGTCATTTAAAATCTCTTGTGGATAGTGAACTCTAGTATAGGTCCCGCAACAAGAGCTTGCCGAAACTCAAACGTGCGCAGAGACCAATATCTGTTGGCGAAGTTTAAGCTCGTTGCGGGGCTCCTGTGTGTCGCCCGAATGCTGATTACCGGGCTCATTGTTACTCAACCGCTCACTGAGAGGCACAGTGTACAGCTCTCTATCAAGCGTGTATTGAAAAGAAGCAAGAAGCGTGTGCTTGTATTATTAATATTTTATTTATATTTCGTAGCTGAAAGTGAATTTGCTGTAGTATAATATTCAGTGTACGTAGTGATGCCCCCGTTTCATTCTAAATTAGGGAGTGCTAAAACTTTACACAGTCAAACTAGAGAAGTTATTTATAATGTGTATAAATTCATGAAAAACGAAACCCACCCCACTGGAAACTTATGTGCTATTCAAAAGAAAGTGACCGAAGCAACGGGTGTGTCGGAAAGGTCCGTGCGGAATGTAATACGGGACGCAAAGAAGATCGAAAGGGGTGAAGTGGATTCATTTTCAACGCGTGGAAGGAGAAGAACGAAGTCTGTCAAGAAGTGTGAATTAGACGATTTTGAGAAATGCGCGGTCAGGCGCACGATTCACAATTTTCACAATACCGAAGGCGAGAGACCAACGCTTGAAAAGATCCGTAAGAAACTGGTTGAGGATATACAGTTTAAAGGTTGCGTAAGAACACTAAGCAAGATAGTTCGAGGCCTAGGTTTTCGATGGAGGAAAACAGAAGACATGCCTGGAATACTTATGGAGAAGCCTGACATAAGGCTCTTACGTGTGCAGTACATACAAAGCATAAAGCGGTACCGACAAGAGGGTAGGCCTATTGTTTACACTGATGAGACATATTTGCATAGTTCGCACACAAGTCAAGTGCTTGGAGCGACAGTACTCTTCATGGACTGAAGTCACCTATCTCGAAAGGGCAACGATTAATAGCGGCACAAGCCGGTTCAGATGCAGGTTTCGTTCCAAATGCTTTGTTGGTTTTCAAATCCAGCCAAACAACAGGGGATTATCATGATGAGATGAACTATAGAAACTACGAGAAATATTTGACAGAGAAATTAATTCCTAATTTGCCACCCAACTCTGTAGTCGTGATTGATAATGCCTCGTACCATAATGTCCAATGTGAGCATGCACCCACATCATCAACCAGAAAAAGAGTTATGCAGGATTGGTTGAGTGATAAGGGTATTCCGTTTTCTACAGAGATGATAAAAATCTAACTGTACGCTTTGATTAATTTCCATAAATCACGCTATAAGTCATATCAAATCGACAGACTACTTGCTACATATGGGCATACGATTTTGCGTCTACCGCCATACCATCCAGACTTGAACCCAATCTAAATGATTTGGGCTCAAGTGAAAGATTATGTAGCACAAAAGAATGTTACTTTCAGACTCGATAATGCAAGAATATTGCTGATGGGAGGAATTGCGTCAATTGGGGCAGAAGAATGGTCGAGTCGATGTAGGCACGTAATCGACACTGAGAATAAGTACATTGCGAGCGATCATATAATGCAAGACAGCATAATCATTAATCTGGAGGACGCTAGTGACAGTGACGGAGAGAGCGTTAGTGATAGCGCGGATGACAGTGAAGGCGATATGAGCAGCTTTCAACCTCTTTCAGAAGATGCGGACTAGAACAAGCCATTGGGTAAGTTAACCGCTATTTTACAATCACATAATTCTTTATCTCTTTGTTTGTTATTGTTATTATTGTTATTTCATTCAATGTTTCTGATTCTGCATGTCCAACAATATCATTATGCTATAAGGCAGCGACGGCAAACCTTTACCAACTAGCGTGTTATTTAAGGTCTTGTGTATTACTTTTTACTGTCTAGTGTGCCACATGTTATTTTCCTTTAAACTCATCATGAAACCCCTCATCTGACTTCAATTAGGTATTAGATTGCATAACTTGTAAATCCATTCGACTGAATGTTTTATTACTTTATTTTGTATTAAAAATTGCATTTTAAAAACAGGTAAATTTTAAAAATATGGTATATTTTTGCTTTTTGTTTAAATATGACCATAGAATTAACTGGATATAATTTATTAAAGCGTAATGTTAAAATGTGCTACGTTGCTAGATTTTCGACCTATTTATTACATGTTAAAAACACATGTCACAGAAGTCGTGTTCGTGTGTCATAGGTTCGCCAACTCTGCTATAGGGTAATGTGTCCTGGCTCTGGTTATAGCTCCAATAAGGCATTACATACACGCGCTGAGATTTCACTCGAACGCTGGTCACAGTTCAGCTAGCCAGACCGCCAGCGCAGACGGTTCATTAACAACTGCTGGCAGTAAGGCGATTTAGCGAAGTGAGGGGTGCGTGCAGTGCTAATACCGAGCCCACCCGAACACTGCCGATGTTTTGCGCAGCTTTCTTTGGCAAGCTCTTCTTGCGGGACCTATAACAGCAGTAGTAACAGTAATGAGACCCCGCCGGGTTTTTAGACAACAGATTAACCTAACCTTCAATTTCAGTGACTCTGTAGGCAAAGATAAATTCTGTATTAGCAAGACATCAGCTGAATACATTATACAGTAAATACTATAGGACAGCAATTGCAGTCACTACAAGTTATTCATTCACTCTCAAGAGCAAATTTTTGTTTCCTCTACATCAGCTGTTTAATATCGCAATCTTATCAAATTTACTTGCCTTTCTGTCTGAGTAGGAACAAAATGTAGCCTAGGTTAAATTTCAGTCTTGGATTTTACTGCTTCATAATAATAATGATAATCATTTCGTGTGGCTATTTCTAGCCGAGTGCAGCCCTTGTAAGGCAGACCCTCTGATGAAGGTGGGCGACATCTGCCATGTGTAGGTAACTGCGTGTTGTTGTGGTGGAGGATAGTGTTATGTGTGGTGTGGGAGTTGCAGGGATGTTGGGGATAGCACAAACACCCAGCCCCCGAGCCATTGGAATTAACCAATGAAGGTTAAAATCCCCGACCCGGCCGGGAATCAAACCCGGGACCCTCTGAACCAAAGGCCAGTACGCTGACCATTCAGCCAACGAGTCGGACACCGCTTCATAATAACAGTTGAACATTCATACATCGCATTCAATTGTTATGTGTATGAAACAAATTATGCCAATATTTTGCCTGTCACATAAGAGAAACTTGTAGCATTTATGAAACAAAAAAATTGTCATGACATCGACAAATTTGTCAGATCTGACATAATTGTCAAAATTGTTGCACCTGTCAAGTTTTATGAAATAGAGCCTAGGATGTATAAGGAAATTAGAGATTGTTAAGGACTATGTCTACATTGGTTCAAATATCTCTGTTACACAAAGCTCTGATGACAAGATAAGGAGACAGATCACATTAGGACAAGTTGCCAGGAATAAGCTAACAAAGATCTGGCAGAATAGGGCAATTACAAAGAACACAGAGGTCCGCCTAGTAGAAACACTTGTATTTTCCATCTCCAACTATGCATGTGAGACATGGACTCTCAAGACTAGTGACAAAGCTTGTATTAACATCTTTTGAGATGTGGTGTTGGCACAGAATGCTGTGTGTGCTATGGACAGGAAGAAGAACAAATATGTCCATCATTGCAGAGCTCAACATCTTCATATGCCTTTCTTCTCGCATCAACCAATGGATCCTTCAGTTTTATGGCCACATAGTTAGAAGAGATGGTGAGAACCTGGAAAGAAATTGTGATGCAGGAAAAGTTGAGGGTAACATGCCATGTGGAAGGACAACCAGCAGATGGTTAAATCAAATAAAAAAAGATCACCGATGTGCTTTTTCAGTGGCTTCGTAGAGAAGCAGAAAACTGGCAAAGGTGGCAGAAAATAAAATATGCAACATGATTGGGTCACGATGCGGGACACTCAGGAATGAGTGAAACAACTGATGATGATGATGAGACAAACACCCCCTCTTTCAACACAAATCAGAGGAGAAGAATGAGGATATAAGCAAAAGAAAGAGGACTGTTATGAAATACGTGAAAATGAAAGACTTCACCTACCAGCAGGATTATAAGAGAACAAACGCTGATCAAGAGAGGTCAGATAGGAAAAATGTATAAGAGTATTATTCGTAACAGTCATTTGCTGTAGCAGTCTCTTACTCAATATTCAAGCATGCTCATCAAGTGTCCTTATTTCGTTCTGCGCTTTCGTCACTTTATTGTTACTGACCTACACCTAATCAATACTGCAAACCACACCACTCAGCATTTCAACACTTGCATTCTCACCAACTCGAACACAAACAGAAAGACCTTGCCTTCATGTAATCCCATATCATTACCCAACTCCCCATACTCAACTAAGTACACAACTCCTATCTTCCCTATCTCATTTGAATCTTATCATACTATCCCCTTCCCTTATATCCACACTCTTCCCATATACATACAAAACTATTCCATCCCCCTACTCCCTTGTCCAACCTCTAACTCAGCCTCCTTCATTTTGCTCTCGCAGGTCTTTTTTGCCGCGCATAAATACCTGTTCAATTCACCCCCTTTTTCCCACTGTTTAATAATCCATCTCAAGATTGCTTTCTCATCCCCCCTTCCCAATATTTTCCGATGCTCTTCACTCAATAATCCATGTCTTATCTCCCTCGTTTCCTCGCAGTCTCTTAGCAAATGAAATTCATCATTCACTGCTCCACAAAGTATACATCTTGTCTTATCCCTCCCCTGTAACCAACCAGTATTCCTTGGTAAACCTAACAACCACCACATCATTCCATATCGTTTTGACCTCTCAACGTATCTAATATTCAACCCTGCTATCTCCTCTATTTTCGTCAAAACCTTTAACGAATTTCTCAGTCTGCTTTCCCCTAATAATTTCTGCCTATGGATATCTCTAATCCTCCTTTCCAGTATCTTCATCCCTCTAACTTCTGTCTTCGACCATACCTCCCCCCACAGATGTCCTAATCCTATCCTCTCCACATATCCCTTTATTTTTTCTAGCCAGCCTCCCCTATACATGCTCTTACATTGCTGTTCATACGCGGCCTGCACTATCTTCCCACCTTCCTGTCTTTTTAAATTCATCCAGTATCTCACTATTCTTTTTACCCCCTCTGATTCCAAATCCTCCCCACACATTAGTTCCGCCCCTGCATTTGCTGTGCACCTCGGTAAGCCCATTACTAACTTAGCAAAACTACTAATAATCCTTCTTAGTTCCTCTCTTTTCTCATCCAGCCCCCAAACTTCTGCACCGTACAATACCCTCCCAAAAATTACCGACCTTAACACTAGCCTCAGGGTTTTATAACTAATACCCGGATATTTGGTTAGCATGTTTCTAACTGAGGCTAGGGCTGCCAATCCCCTGTTTTTTGCCCTTCTGATCTGATCATTCCACGTTCCTTTGTCATTAAAAATAACGATAGGAAAAATGAAAGCACGGAGCCTAGCACAATAAAGTGAAAGTAAAGGACCTTTCTCCTCCCCACATTTGTCCACATTTACAACCAATTCTGAACAGTCTAATTATGTTCAATTACTTAGATTATTTAGAGACTACAGTAATAGGATAATCCTATTTGAATCAATTATAGACATTATTAATTGTTGCTAGTCTCTAGAAATTATTAAATAAATAGGTTTCAAGGTTATAGAATAAGAAATACATTTAAGTTTATTGAACACTCACCCCTTTAAAAAAGACTTCTAGCGCATTTGCAAGATCCGTTATAGAATCAACAGTTCCCATTGCAATAACTTATTCTGTCAAAAGAAAACAAATTCTTTATTTGTTATTGGTTATAACATGACAGAACAAGCAACTTGCGTTTGAGTCTTTTTTTTTTTTTTGTTTTTTGTTTTCAGTGTAGCATCTCATCTGTTTTCATGGATTAACTTAACCAACATTATAAATTTAGTGCATTATTACATATATTTATAATTACATATATTGGTATTTCTTGACAAGTTGTATATTAAAATATGTGTTTTCATGATTTAAGAAGCTGTACTTATAACGTATTGTGAACTCTTCTTATCATGCTTCCTATAGCAAATGCAGGCCGTCGTAGACGCAATGTTGGACGACCTGTTTCGTGGACAGATGGTGGCAGCTGTCATCTGCATCCAATAATTGTTGTACAAACCATCGGAGGTACTCATTCTCTTTGATCGGAGGATAGTTAATATTTATGACCCACCTTTCCATTTCAGTTTAAATATTTCTTGGATTCATAAGATGCCGGTAAGTAAAGTCGAATAGGCGTAAGACAATTCGATGACAAAATATTGCATGATTTTCAATGCCTATAGCCACAGAATTCGTACGAATTCTTAAGGAATTCACTGAGAAGTACACATCTGTTATAAAACAGATTATCGGTAACAAATAATGAATCACAAAGAAAGATTACATAACCTCAGTTCGTTGCTGTTATTTATGATTTAACTTATTTTTGATATAACTTTTAAAGGTTAGTTTTTCCTTCTCGTTGGTTATGTACTATCTTGGTACCGGTAGGCTAGTAGGTCTATAGTAGTTACTGTATCGTACATATTATGATGACTCCAGTTTGGTTATAAAGCAATTATCTTTCTTGCAGAAAGCAGATGAAGGTGTTGTAGAGAACGTACGAGTTGTTGTTCGAGTTCGTCCATTAAGTGAGAAAGAGACTGAAGCTGGCTTCAGACTCATAACCAAAGTTGATTCTGTCAATGGAACAGTCGCTGTTGAAAATCCTCAAGCCGCTGATGGAGAACCTCCAAAGATGTTCACTTTTGATTCTGTTTTCGATATGGACTCCAGACAGGTTGGTCTTTAAGAAAACTTCATATCATTTAGCACAGTAAGTCAAAGAGTTACTGGTTGAAACTCTGTGTTCTAACCATGGGCTGAAGTTGCATTTACTAGCTCTGGTCTCAGTAGAATAAGTCAGATGTTCATATATTCTATTTGTCATAGGTGTCTGGAAAGACGGACATAAACTTAATCTACATTCAGGTTTCTTAAATCAATGGTAGGTGCCATTCTCTTCCTTAAGTCGAATGTCTAGGTGAGAAATTTTAACAGTAGGCCTAATTGATAATGTAATATAGGTGATATTTATTAAAAATAAAACCCTGTGGCACACACTGCACTGATTATAAGCCCTGACATGACAGGATGATTGTTGTCCAGCCAGATAGCATTGTCAAGATGACCCGAAGATTAGCCCAATGAAACATCACTCCCATAATTCAGGACAGCAAGATGTTATGACCAACTTAGGCAGTATAAAAAGACCTAAAACAATGAGGCAATGTTACCGTAGTCAGGAGGAAGAATGGAAAGAATAAGCATATGTATCTGTTATAAAACAGGTCCCTAGCAAAAAAATAAAAATAAATAAATAAATAGGCCTATTTGAAAATTAATTTTTAGGCCTTTCCCAAAACTACCATTTCTCTCAGTGTGAATAAAATTATTTATGGCCTAGATTGTAGTGACTTATTCCCGACTTTGCATACCGATTTTCATTAAATTCTCTTCAGCCGTTTTCTCATGATGCATGTACATACGTACAGACAGATAGAAATTATGGAAAATTAAAAAGTACATTTCCTTGTTACTGTGGACACAACTGATACAGAAATACCATCCTTTTAAAATTCTGAGCAATGTACGGACAAAACTCTTATTTTATATACCGGTAGGGGCCTATATAGATTTTCCAATCAAGACTTTGAGAAAGAGACTTGTCCAAGCTTTGAGAATTTTTTTTTTTTTTTAAGTTGCTTTACATCGCACCGACACAGATAGATCTTATGGCGACGATGGGATAGGAAAGATCTATGAGTTGGAAGGAAGCGGCCGTGGCCTTAATTAAGGTACAGCCCCAGCATTTGCTTGGTGTGAAAATGGGAAACCACGGAAAATCATCTTCAGGGCGGCCAACAGTGGGGCTCGAACCCACGATCTCCTGGATGCAAGGTCACAGCCGCGCGCCTCTACGCGCACGGCCAACTCGCCCGTGCTTAGAGAATTAAGATAAGTATTTCAGCTCTGATTTTCACAGATACATTCTGCTACTCATATTGGCTCTGTCAGGATGCAAACTAGTATTAACAAGATAGAAAATGATTGCAAAGAATGGAATTGAAAAAATGAATCCACAAAGGCAGAGTTGCAATGAAAGACACCAGGATAGAATAGAACAGAGGTGAAGAATGGAAAGAAAGAGTGTGGAGAAAACCAGATGATGATAATGATGTGAGACAGGTGTGGGAGGGGGAAATAACCGGTGTACACATGCGCTCATTTTATTTTATTAGTAACCATTTATTTTTTGCTATGACATTCGTCCCTGATTCGTCTGATGTCCTCTCTGTAACTTCTCATGCACACTCGGTGTGATAAGACATCTTAATTGGAGTTCAATATTGTTTTAGCTCCCGCTTGGCATACTATTGCTATGCCAGCATACAGCGAGCCCCCTGGTGATGAATGAATATACCATTACAGCTCCAATGGTAAAGCATTCTTAAATTCAAACCCTCGTTATTGTAGAAGTCTTCCTCATGAACATTCCAGATTTTCTTTTGAAGACACGGAGCAAAGTTCTTTCTCTGTGAAACATAAAGTTTCACCTTGTTCTCGTGACACGGCATAAGCCCAAAAGCCCATATCATGTGTACAGGTACGGGCCGTGAAAGCATCAATGTTAACATTTTGTCATTTGAAATATTTTAGTTTTATAAATTTTAAGTTAAACTGCATGTATCTCCCCAGATACTGGTCATCTGTAATTGGCAGGGAATAGTTGTTTTTTTTTGTTGTTTTTTTCTCTTGCGAATGAGAATTTCATTGTTAGAATTATTGTATCTCACCTGTCTTCCCATCAAAATTATCTTAATTATATTCAATGTATGCTTGCAGATGGATGTATACAATGAGACCGCCAGACCTATAGTGGATCAAGTGCTTATGGGCTACAATGGCACCATCCTTGCTTATGGACAGACAGGAACAGGGAAGACTTACACCATGGAGGGTGATAGTTCAGCTCCTGAACTCAAAGGAATTATTCCCAACTCCTTTGCTCATATCTTTGGCTGCATTGCCAAATCTGCTGAAGAAAATAAGTATGTTGCATAACTTAAGAACTAACATATTTTATAAATGTTAATTATGCTTTCTATTAACATTTTGTTTAATTTTTATAAGGTTCTTAAACTTTTATCTCTGAACCCAAGTAGCTATGTTTCTAGTAGTATACCTATGTATACTGTGTATATTTCTGGATGACTTTATATCCAACACAGCAAAACCTTTGCCTTGGCTGCCTCACAGCATACTTACTTTCCTGAATGTTGACAAAGCTGAAATAAATGTTTCTAATGGCATTGTATGTCTGTCATATACAGTAGAAGTCCGTTATAGTGAGAATTCATAACGGCGAAAAATTTACTCGCAATAGCGGATTGTCGTTATACCCAATTTTTCGTACAAGTCTGGAAAAAATCCATACTCATTAAAATCAGTATGAAATGGCAATCAGTTTGTTCAAAACTTGCACTTATGCATATGATATTCACACTATGGCTTATGAAAATCCACAGCTTGTTTCCAGTCATTTGACCGGGTCAGGAATGGAACGAATGAAGCCCCCATCTTGCAGCGAGGATGGGAATTGTGCCGGCTTATGCCTTACTTGTTTTTTATTTTTTTGAAATCTGATACTACGTGAAAATGTGCGTTCAGTTTCATCCTGAAAAAATTATAGTACCACTCCAGAAGCTTCTGTGGTAAACGTTTCAGTTTTCTTATTCAAATAGCATAACCTAACCGTATATGTATCATGAAAACATATTTCAAGCGCCCTTAGAGAAATGATAACCACCGTACTTCTCTGAAATTTATCCAGACGTGGGGAAAATATAAACTATCCTGTGAAAACAGTGGTGCACTCTGCCATATCTTGAGGTGTATCCCATTCTTACTTAATTTCAGTATTTAGCATTAAAATTTCAGCCTTTATGTTTAGTGATTTAATTACTGATACAGGACACGTTATTTACGCATTTATTACAAAAACATGTTCTCTTTCATTTCAGTTTTCCTTTTCGAAAAACAGCAGTTGACGGCTGTTACTATTCAACTCCGACATCACTTTCGAACGTCAATGAGAGAGCTTGCTAGTGGACATTGCAAGGAAACAGTACTGAAGATGATCGATTGCATGAAGTATAATCGCTTGGTTGCATAAATATTGGTAATGGAAAAAATCTTCCACCCTTAATCGCTCGTAATAACGGATACGTCAGTGATAGGGCTTTCGCTGTAACTGAAGGATAATACACTATTTAATACAGGAATTTTCAAGGAACAGAAAAACTGTCATAACGGGGTTCTTATTATATGCCGTACTCGCTATAGTGGACTTCTACTGTATAATGTTCACATTTCCCTTGAATACTTAGAGTATACTAACATTCTGATTGTCTTATAAGCAGGTCTAGAATTTCTGTGTACAGTAAATACATAATTATTTGCTTTTTCATTAGCTGCAGTTAAACTTTTTTCATATGTTTTTGAATTAAGATGTTTGGAGTGATTAAAACACATTTTATTTTCATATTTGTCCACATTTCTGGCTTTAGTACAACTTTTTACATACTTGAGGAAAAGTCACATTAGGGCCTATACTGTATTTACATAATTAAACATTTTATTTTAATTATGTTCCATATTTTTATGAATTCGAAGTTATTGTCAGAAAACTACTTAGAATTTTTCCTATCATCAGTACCGAGCGAGTTGATGAGGGGCTCGCAGCTGTGAGCTTGTATTTGGGAGATAGTGGGTTCGAACTCCACTGTCGGCAGCCCTGAAATGGTTTTCTGTGGTTTCCCATTTTTAAAACAGGCAAATGTTGGTGCTATACCGTAGTTAACTCTTTCACTGCGGAAGTCGACTTTCGTTGACTTACTTCCCTATAGCATTCATTGCGGTAATCGACTTTTGTCGACTTGGTACTTTCCTCTGTAGTTTCCGCGTGCTTCTCCAATAAAGGTGCATTTAATAATACAAACATCTATAGTCATGTATTGACTATGTACTAAGCATTGTTTGAAAACATTACCGCCAATACTGGACCTATGTTTATCTTTCACCCGCTCGCCCGCCAACATTCCTGTCAGCTGTCTGACCGATAGCAGGCTTCACTCAGCAGCTATGAGCTTGCGGAACAACATTAGTAATGACAGTGAAGAAATCTTCAATCTTTTAGTGGCCGATTCTGATTCAGACTGTTCAGTAAATTTGGACAATGAAACAAGTGATGATGTGCATAGTGATTGTTCGGAAGAAAGTGCCAACGAGGAAGATCTTCATTTTGTATCGGACTGGCCAGATATTAGTGATGACATAAAAATTACAAAAATGAAATTATGTGACGGGGCTAATTTTGATATAACAGTGAACAGCTTCCACCTTATCAATACCAATTTTATTTATATAAGATTAACTTACAGGACCGGTTTCCACTTTTTGAACAGTCCATCAGCTGTACGTTGGTACCTTTACATAAGTCAAATGTTGGTTGAATTGCCTTTCCAAATGGAAAAGTTGTGGGGAAGCACTATGTCAAGCATTCAAATTGGGCATGTTTAAGAGTAAAAATTGGTTATATGGTACATTCTAGATGGTTGAAAGAGAGTTTGTTTTTTAGGCCTAAAATTCATGTAAATTAGCTCATTTTTAAAAAAGTACAGGTATATTACACATATTACACACTCTAAAATGCATAACACATGTTAAAATCACATATTAAAGTATACAGTGCGTGTTAAAATCCTTTATAATGGCTCAGATCACTTCATTGGAATGGATGTATACGTCTTGCGTATGTCCATATTCTTGTTTGAGTCCAATGTATATTTGATAGGTTTATCATATTGTTGACAGCAATTCCAGTATATGAACGGAGGTAGATATGTGCAGCTGTGATTGATACATTGACTTTAAGTATTGAATGTAGTCTCCATTGTTCGTGAATATTTCAGATGCAGGTTGGTGGCTTTTTTCTCGTCTATAATATTTTTGCTGGTGTGTGTCTGTAAGAGACAAAAGTAGTGTGAGAAAGTTATAATCTGAAAAAATGCCTGCTTGTGTGTGTGTTAACGTGATGAGTACTTACTATTGCTGTCGTGGTTGGGATGCATTGAGTTTGACTGCCTGGGTGAGGAGAGTTACTGTCGTAGGGGTAGGGGTGGAGCTGGGCGTGTCGGTCATCTGCGCTGTGGCACGTGCTGAACTCTGTTTGTTGATTATTTTTAAGTAGTGGTTTTTTAAAGCGGGGATGATTTTATTAAATATGGTGTTGGTTTTTTTCTGTAATTTCGTTTATGTTGTAATTAGGATTGACGTATTGATCTAGTAGTATGTACAATTCTTCTGTTATATTGAGCAAGGGGGCCTTTGGGGTTTATATGTAATATTTTTGTATCATTTGCAATGTTTGTGAAGCTGTGTTTGTATTCATCAATGTGCTGGCCTATTGCAGAAAAATGATTGTTTTACGGCATTTATGTGTTCATTATATCAGATTGCGAAGTTCCTACCGGTACGTCCTATATAGCTAGTCTCACAGTTGTTATATCTGATTCGGTATACTCCTGATTGATGGTACTTATTGTTACTGTTGATTGTCTTGGTGTTGTGTAAGATGTTAGTGTTATTATGCGTGGTCTTGAAGGCTATTTTTAAGTTATGTTTTTAAAAAATATTGGGTATATGTGTGCATTCATCATCATCATCATCATTTCCCTTTATCCAGCTGTAGCCGAGTAGGGTCAAATATGGTTCCTCTCCACTTTCTTCGGTCTTTCTACCACTCCTCCTCCAACACTGTGTCCCAGTCCAGGTTTCTTTCTATAATGCTGCGTTGGATGGTATCCTTCCATCTCAGTCGTGGTCGTCCACGGCCTCTCCTTCCTTGGATTTGCATTTCCATCACCTTTTTTTTTTTTTTTGGCATTCTTTCGTCGCTCATTCGCTTTATGTGCCCAAACCATCTTAGTCGGCTCTTCTCTATTCTATCATTCAATTTTTCCACTCCAATTTCTTCCCGGATTTTCTCATTCCTTATTTTGTCTCTTCTACTCTTCTGTATCATACTCCTCAAGAACTTCATTTCGGCTGCCTGTATTCGACTCTTATCCTTCTTTGTCATTGTCCAAGTTTCTGCTCCATAAGTTGTTATGGGTATGTAATACATCTTGTACATAGTATCCTTTGCTTCCGTTGACACATCTTTGTCCCATAACATGTTTCTTACACTATGATAGAAACAACTTCCAGCTTGAATCCTTTTACTAATCTCAGCATCCAGTCGAGCATTCTCCATTAATTCACTCCCCAGGTATTTAAACGTTTCCACTACTTCCAGGGGCTTGTCTGCAAGTCTAATCTGTTTTCGGTATATTTTGAAAGACAGGTGGTTTTCGTGCCTGGTTATTGTTAAATCAAGATAATTTAAAGTATGATTGTTTTCAGTTTCTTTTGTAAATTTTATCCAGAGGTCTATTGTGTTAAGTCTTTCCAGTATGGTATTTTCGTTAGTGAGCCTATTGTCAATGATGACGATGAGGATTGGTGATAGAACACTTCCCTGTCTCAGCCCACTAGTTATTTTGAACCAACTTGTCCTGCCAACTTATGTTTGCACGCAACTACAACATTCCTTATACAATGGACTTTGGTACGGCGGAGATGGCGGAAGGGGCATACCCGTAGCCTCTGTACTCCAGAGGAGCGGCTACGAAAGGCGTCTGTCTCCATGTCGTATTAGTTATGTCAAATCCAATGATGGTCTGGTATTGCTGTATTTTCAGTTCTTCTTTCTCCCCTCTAGTCATAACAAGAGTTTTACTCTTTTCTACACTTATTTTCAATCCACATTCTTCGATCTTCCCATTCACCACATTCAACTGTTCTTGAACCTTCCTGTCGTCTTCTCCCCAAATCACAATATCATCTGCAAATAACATCATGTTCATTTCTCTTCCTCCATATGCTGCTTTTGCTGTTCTCATGATGTCATCCATTACTATTGTAAACAGGATTGGTGATAGAACACTTCCCTGTCTCAGCCCACTAGTTATTTTGAACCAACTTGTCCTGCCAACTTATGTTTGCACGCAACTACAACATTCCTTATACAATGGACTTCGGTACGGCGGAAATGGCGGAAGGGGCATACCCGTAGCCTCTGTACTCCAGAGGAGCGGCTACGAAAAGCGTCTGTCTCCATGTTAGGGGCGGCCTAATTTTGAACCTGGCAGTAGGTATAAAATGCCTTTGGGTGTGGCGAGCCCATCATAACAGTAGCCTATATGTACAAAGCAGATATCGTGCCTCGGAAAAGGTTAGGGCGTCCCCTGCTAAAAGCAACGCGCAGCTCTTCAGGTGCTGGGGGAACTGTGAAAAATGGGCAACCAGCACCAAACTACATCAAATATGTGTGCATTATTGAAAGTAAATAATACCTAGTCCTTTTTAGGTTTATCTATTTTGGTCAATCTAGTTTTTGGTTGAGATTTGATTTTTTGAATGATCGTGTTGATCATTTCTTTCTTGTAACTATTGTTTTTGGCTATTTCATGGATTAATTGTATCTCTTCTTTTAAGTCAGTTTCTGCTGTAATCATGCTGTATTAAGCTGCTTTTTTGTGAGTATTGGGATGGATGGAGTCTATTTTGATGGTATTCGATGTGTGTATGGGTTTTCGGTATATTTTGAAAGACAGGTGGTTTTCGTGCCTGGTTATTGTTAAATCAAGATAATTTAAAGTATGATTGTTTTCAGTTTCTTTTGTGAATTTTATCCAGAGGTCTATTGTGTTAAGTCTTTCCAGTATGGTATTTTCGTTAGTGAGCCTATTGTCAATGATGACAATGACGAAGATGTCATTGACAAATCTACACCAAAAGAATATATTCTCTATTTTGCTAATGGATGTGTGTTCTAAATCTATGTAAATGTCAGCGAGTATGCCGGAAGCAGGAGACCCCATTGGTAGGCCTTGTTGTTGGTAGATTGTGTCGTAAAATCTGAAATAATTGTTATTAGTGGCAAATTCAAGTAATTTTATAAATTCTTCGATTTCTGGATTGCTCAAACTATGTTTTTTTAGATTAGATTGAATTATTTCTATAGTTTTCTTGGTGGGAATGTTGGGATACATATTAGTTATGTCAAATGCAATGATGGTGTGGTATTGCTGTATTTTCAGTTCTTTGGTTTTATTGCAAAAATCTATTGAATTTCGTATAGTTTTGTTAGCTTGGAAAGAGTAATGCTTCTTAAGGAATTTTTGGATAAATTGTGAGAGTTTGTATGTTGGATTTGCTCTGTAATTTATAATAGGTCTCATTGGTATTTTGTCTTTGTGTATTTTTGGATAGGATTTTGCAGTTGGTAGTTAGGGGTTCATTACTGTAAGGTTCGCAGATTCTGTATCAGTAAGTAAAAAATGTGTGTTCTTAAGTAAGGTTTTAAGATTCCTTTGTATATTAGTTGTTGGATCTTTACGTATGACTCGAAAGGTATTGTCTTTAAAGCATTCATTAGTTTTTGATATATATTCGTCTTTATTGATGATAACCGTGGTGTTGCCTTTGTCGGCTTTCGTTACGAGAAGATTATTCTGTGTAATTTTATTTTTAAGTTTGTTAATGTGTACTTTATTTGCAAAATTACTGTTTGGATTATTGTTGCTGATTTTGTTAATGTATTGTGGTAGTCTGTTTATGATATCATGTCTAACTTCTTCGTACGGAATCTTTTGTATGGCATGTTCAGTTTCTGTGACGGCAGTTGTGATGTTCTGGAAGGCTGACATGTTGCCCCAATTATGTTTGGGTCCCTTGCTCAATATATCATTTTCTGTTTCATTGAATGTGATTTTAGTGAGATTCCTCACTGGTGAATGAAATCTGTGTTTAATGATTTTGTTGAGGTGAGTTGGAGGATTCGTGTTCGTGGTTGAGATTGTTGGTTTCATTTTGGATGATTGTTTTAGGGCTTCTAGTTTCTTATTTAGAGTGTTTTGTTTTTTGATTGCTAGGTCTTCTATTTTTTCTTTAGTGATGTGTTGGAAATGATCCCAATAGTTGTATGGGAGCTCTTGGGAAGCCTTCAGATGCAGTTGGTATAATCGTTAAGGTGTTGCTTTTTACGATAGAAGAATTTTATTTCTGCTCCTAGCCATATTTTGTACATGCTACTAGATCAATACGTCAATCCTAATTACAACATAAACAAAATTACAGATAAAAACCAACACCATATTTAATAAAATCATCCCCGCTTTAAAAATCCACTAATTCAAAATAATCAAGAAACAGAGTTCAGCACGTGCCACAGCGCAGATGACCGACACGCCCAGCTCCACCCCTACCCCTACGACAGTAACTCTCCTCACCCACCCCTCCACCCCCCTTACAGCAGCGAACACAAGCCCAAAGAGAGAGCGATACAGTACACACCAAGCAGTCAAACTCAACGCATCCCAACCACGACAGCAATAGTGAGTACTCATCACGTTAACACACACACACACAAGCAGGCATTTTTTCAGATTATAACTTTCTCACACTACTTTTGTCTCTTACAGACACACACCAGCAAAAATATTATAGACGAGAAAAGATCCACCAACCTGCATCTGAAATATTCACGAACAACGGAGACTACATTCAATACTTAAAGTCAATGTATCAATCACAGCTGCACATATCTACCTCCGTTCATATACTGGAATTGCTATCAACAATATGATAAATCTATCAAATATACAAGTGGATATATCTTAATATATAATAGAACACCCATGAGAGCACTGCCCATGAACACAAGCACTGACATTCTTCATCTATATTGGACTCAAACAAGAATATAGACATACGTAAGACATATAAATCCATTCCAGTGAAGTGATCTGAGCCATTATAAAGGATTTTAACATGCACTGTATATTTTAATATGTGATTTTAACATGTGTTATGCATTTTAGTGTGTAAAATACCTGTACTTTTAAAAATTAGCTAATTTACATGAATTTTAGGCCTAAAAAACAAACTCACTTTCAACCATCTAGAATGTACCATATAACCAATTTTTACTCTTAAACATGCCCAATTTGAATGCTTGACATAGTGCTTCCCCACAACTTTTCCATTTGGAAAGGCAATTCAACCAATATTTGACTTACGTAAAAGTACCAATTTACAGCTGATGATGACTGTTCAAAAAGTCTAAACCGGTCCTGTAAGTTAATCTTATATAAATAAAATTGGTATTGATAACGTGCAACCTTTTCTTATCTATATTACACGTTAGCTATCAATACGGAAAATGAAACTAATTAATCAAGATAACGGTGAAAAGCGAAGTTTCGAATTTTGATGACCCATACAAGGTATTTCTTCATTTTATGCCGTGTTCATTGTTTGAGCATACAGTAATGGAAACAATAGATATGCTGAGCAGTGTTTAGATAAAACATGTGATTTTCCTCCGTGTTCGAGATGTAATCGATGGACTGAATGCACAATAGAAGATATTGAGGCAATGGTGGCCATTGATATTGGGATGGGATTGTGCCATAAATCAACATTGCAAACTTACTTTTCCAAACAATATTGGCTTACTGCTACGCCTAATTTTGGCCAAGTAATGTCGCGGAACAAGTACTGCCTTCTTCGAAGCTTCATACATTTCAATAACAATGAAAACCACATTACTAAGATGTCGCCAGGTTATGATCCATTGTTCAAGATAAGACCTTTCATTTCTATTGTAGAAAATACGTACCTGGAGCATGCTTCACCTGGAAAATGCTAATCAGTTGATGAGTCTGTGCTGAAGTTTACGGGAAGGATGTGGTGCAAGCAATACCTTCCTTCAAAGCCATCGACAAAATGGGGTGTAAAGTTGAGGTCACTATGCGACTGTAAAAGTGGTTACCTTTGCAAGTTTCAAACTTATGTAGGAAAGGACAGTGATGAGTCAGTACCTGGGGAAATATTGGCAGGGAAAGTGGTAAAAAGCCTTGACAGGGTTTTGAGAATACTGGCAGAATTGTGTATGTGGCCCCTTTTTTTTTTTTTTTTTTTTTTTTTTTTTTTCAAGCCCAGCACTTTTCACTCAGCTTTCTGAGAACATAGGTGCCTGCAGGACAGTGAGATGTAACCGCGCCGTGCGGTTAGGAGCGCGCAGCTGTGAGCTCACATCCGGGAGATAGTGGGTTCGAACCCCATTGTCGGCAGCCCTGAAGATGGTTTTCTGTGGTTTCCCATTTTCACACCAGGCAAATGCTGGGGTTGTACTTTAAGGCTACGGCCGCTTCCTTCCCATTCCTAGGCCTTTCGTGTCCCATCGCCGCCATTAGGCTTGCCTGTGTCGGTGCGACGTAAAGCAAATTAAAAAAGAAGATGTAACTGCAAAGGACTACCTCAAGAGATGAAAACCCTGAAAATAAAGAAAGGGCGAAAACCTAAGTTCTGGCATCTTCCATCCAAAGAGATGCTAACATGGGCATGACGAGATACTGGCCGGGTAAACATGATATCAACCGTTCACACATCTGAGTTTGTGATGATTCAGAAGAGGTCAAAAAAAGGTGAAAGTGGCTATGTACCTGTTGAAAAACCCTAGTTGTAAATTACAACCATGAAATGAACGGAGTTGATAAATTTGATCAACTGAAAACTAAATATGCATTTGTACACGAGACACTCAAGTGGTATCTTCTCATTGAAACTGCACTAATAAATCGAAGAATATTGTACAGTACGCTTCAAAAAAGGGCAGTTAGTGCTCCTGACTTCAGAAATTCTGTCATAATGGGACTTCTGTGAGAGTATCAGTGCAGAAGAGCAGAATTTGCTTTCCACATTTCACAGAAATATCAGAAAACTGCTTTGGAATACTGATGACAGTATATTATTTTATACAAATTGCTTGAAGTTGTATGCGTAAACCGGCTTTGGTAGTGGGGTCATGTGAGGCGAATGATGGATGATAGGTTACCTAGGAGAATAATGGATTCTGTTATGGAGGGTAAGAGAAGTAGAGGGAGACCAAGACAACAATGGTTAGACTCAGCAAAGAAGACTTCCTGATTACATACCTCAAGCACGCCTGACGGAGAGGCATTTCCTTGGGGAGAAACAGGACAAGAGTCACAAACCTAATTGTGGTGTTTGTTCCATATTGCCAGCAAAATGTTCAAAGAAAGGAAAGGGACTATGCAAGAGAAAACAGACAGTATTTTTTGGTAAGAATTGCCCAGGACAACTTCAATGTGTCCAGTTCCATGTTTCGAGATGTATCACTGTAATGTGTGTTTTCAAGATCAAGTATCGCTGCTAGCTTGCCAAAGTTGAGTTAAAAATGGTGCAGTAGTGTTGAATATCACTAATCTTTAAAAAATAAAGTTTCAGTTCATTTGGAAAATACAAAAAAAATTACATTTTTCTGTAAGTGTTCTGTTTAAAAATAGCGCAGCGAAAGAGTTAAGGCCACGTTCGCTTCCTTCCCACTCCTAGCCCTTTCCTATCCCACCATCACCATAAGACCTATCTGTGTCAGTGCGATGCAGAGCATACATACATTATCATTATAGACCATTACATCTTTCAGCGTTCAGTCTGCAAGCCTTCGTGAATTTACTAAACGTCGCCTCAATCCTTTATTTGCAACTAGTGCTGTGGCCTCATTTAGTTCTGTTCATCTTATCCTTCATCATTAGAAACTGAGTCTAACCATTGTTGTCTTGGTCTCCCTCTACTTCTCTTACCCTCCATAACAGAATCCATTATTCTCCTAGGTAACCTATCATCCAACATTCGCCTCACATGACCCCACTACCAAAGCTGGTTTACGCGTACAGCTTCAAGCAATTTGTATAAAATAATATATTGTCATCAGTATTCCAAAGCAGTTTTCTGATATTTCTGTGAAATGTGGAAAGCAAATTCTGCTCTAAGCATATTCTTTTCTTATTTTCTGGCTTTTCTTTGTCCCTACATCTGCTGTGATCTGTATCAAAATTCTTCTTCTGTGGCTCTCATTAAAATTCTTATTTTGTGGTTTTCATGTGAAAGCAGTAACTATTTTACTCTAATCTGTTCATAAATATAAACGTTTAATACAGTGCAGATATTCTGTACATTTTGCACCATTTTTACAAAACAAAAATTTTCCATATTTTATTCCATATTTTGAAACTTGTTCATATTTAGCTATTTTTATTACATATAAATCCTAGCCCTGCTCATTCAATCAATCAATACTGATTTCCATTTAGGGCAGTCACCCAGGTGGCAGATTCCCTGTGTGTTGTTTTCCTAGCCTTTTCTTAAATGATTTCAAAGAAATTGGAAATTTATTGAACATCTCCCTTGGTAAGTTATTCCATTCCCTAACTCCCCTTCTTATAAATGAATATTTGCCCCAATTTGTCCTCTTGAATTCCAACTTTATCATCATATTGTGATCTTTCCTACTTTTAAAGACATCACTCAAATTTATTCTTCTACTAATGTCATTCCATGCAATCTCTCCGTTGAGAGCTCGGAACATACCACTTACACGTTATAATTCTCATGTTAGGTCCGTATTGACGTAAATACAAAGTGTGTTTACATACCACGTAGTCGAGCAGCTCGTCTTCTTTCTCCCAATTCTTCCCAGCCCAAACTTTGCAACATTTTTGTAACGCTACTCTTTTGTCAGAAATCACCCAGAACAAATTTAGCTGCTTTTCTTTGGATTTTTGCTAGTTCTTGAATCAGGTAATCATGGTGAGGGTCCCATACACCGGAACCATACTCTAGTTGGGGTCTTACCAGAAACTTATATGCCCTCTCCTTTACATCCTTACTACAACCCCTAAACAACCCCATAACCATGTGCAGATATTTGTACCCTTTATTTACAGTCCCATTTATGTGATTACCCTTTACATTAACACCTAGATACTTACAGTGATCCCCAAAAGGAACTTTCACCCCATCAACGCAGTAATTAAAACTGAGAGAACTTTTCCTATTTGTGAAACTCACAACCTGACTTTTAACCCCGTTTATCAACATACCATTGCCTGCTGTCCATCTCGCAACATTATCGAGGTCTCGTTGCAGTTGCTTACAATCTTGTAACTTATTTATTACTCTCTGCAAAACGCTTTACCTCTGATTCCACTTCTTTACTCATATCATTTATATATATAAGAAAACATAAAGGTCCAGTAATACTGCCTTGAGGAATTCCCCTCTTAATTTTTACAGGGTCAGATAAAGCTTCACCTACTCTAATTCTCTGAGATCTGTTTTCTAGAAATATAGCAACTCATTCAGTCAACTCTTTTGTCTAGTCCAATTGCACTCATTTTTGCCAGCAGTCTCCCATGATTACTCACCATGTTTAGTGATTTGCTTTATTATTCAGTGCTTGAAACCCATTCCTTAATCCCTAAGTGTTATTTATTTCAAAGAAACAGCATCCCACAGCTAGCCTTTCCCTTAGGTTTTACCTTCTTAAGCAGAGATTTGACACCCAAGTAATTTGCAGCCTTTTTCACAATATGTACAAACTAAATTTGGATTCTTATTGAAATCGAACGTATGCTATGTGTGTGTGTTCATTTATTCCACAAGTGGAATATCTGTGATCTTCAAGAGGTAAAGCCCTCAAACATAGCGCTTCGTCACATCGTGTGTGACCAGCTCTTTGACAGATGATTTTACTCATGCTGGAGCATATGCAGCACTAGCTAGATAATATTATCATTACATTAATTTCTCCACAATATTCCGCATGTTTAAGCTATAAATGTCACATTAATTGCCTAGATGTTAAAATATACCAAGTGAGGAGTAGCTCAGCCTACCATACATCATGCTAATGCACGCTCATGTCAGTAAAATCTCACCTGTTTGTAGGGGAACCAAACTTTTTTGGATATGGCAGGAAAATTCTTCTTTCATTCTTTCTCTTGCTTGCATGACTGACTCATGTGTCTGACGTATAGCTCTGCATATCAACATCTATAAAATATTGCTTGTCGGGTTATCTTCAACTTCAGTTATAGCGAAATGTGTGCTGTACCAGGAGTATGAAAAGTGTTTGTTCGAATTTTGCTGTTGGTAATTCAGTGTGGGTTGGACACACACGAGTGTTTAAATATCGTAATGACAACTTTTGTGAAATTTCTACACTGTCTGCTGTGAGAACTTCCTTGTGCAAGTTTCTAACAGTATATTACATGTACAGTATTGTCAACTATATTGGAATAAGAATATTTGAGTACTGTATTAGAATAGTGCTTGGGCAGGGCTTAATAATTTGTGCTTGTGGAAGTCACAGTATTGACCATGCATAATAAAGTAGCACTAAGGGGCCATAAACTTCATTGCAGTGTTACAAGTGCCTTATTAAATTGGCAAGTTATTTAGATGATGTGTTGTGAATAAAGATTACTGGATTCACCAACAGTAGGAATCAGCATGAGAAATACAAGACCATGGTGCCATGGAGAAGACAGCATGGAATGGAAGCTTCTGGAATGGTAAAATGGAACACCATTGGACCACAATGGATTCTGCCATTATCAACTAGAAAGAAAATCAATCTGATCTGATAGAAGGAATTGGCTACAACAAAACGAGTACATGAGTATTTTAATTTGGAAAAGATACTACTGAGAAGAGATTAGGGGACATAGTTTGAGAGTTTTGAAAGCAGATCAATTATTTAAAGGCAGTGTGTAGTCAAATTGATTTCAACAGTGAAATGAGCCTCGGATGTAAACGGAAACCAAGACATAGACCTCCGTCTATGTATAATTCTGGTAAGGATGACTGTGAAATGCCTGAAGTTTAAACGGAATTATTCACAGAAGAAAATTCCTGGATGGGAAAACAAATTCAAAATAGCAATATTAAATACCGTGACCCTGACTACTAAATCGAGGAGCTTGTAGATCTCATGGAAAGAAGAAAGATTGAGGTCCTTGGACTGAACAAAACAAAGTGGAAAGGAAATAAATTGCTGCAGAAAGGGTACAAACTCCACTGGCATGGAATAAGAAGGAAACAAGGAATGTGTGGCATTCATAATCTGCAGGAACATTGGTGCTGTGGTTGATATACAATGTGTTAATGAACAAATTATTAATTTAAATCAGAAAGACAACAATAACACCCTGCCCATCATTCAGGTTTATGTTCCACAGCCTGGGTGTAGTCAGAAAGTGAAAGAAAACTTTCTTAAAGAATTAGAGAACCACATCAAACAAGATACTCTTGTTATGGGAGACCTAAATGCTCAGGTGGGAACTGTATATGGCTGAGAAATGATACAATGGATGCAGAAGTTTTCTCATGGAACTGGAGTATTTATCATAGTGATAGGATAGGAATCGTAAGAGAGGGGGGGTAATTCATTCTGGTGAAAAAAAGAATTTGTAAGCTATGAAAAAGTTAAAGATGACAAACATGAAATTCTTGGTGTAAGGCTCATCTCTAAAGATAATAGGCAACTTGATGTTTTTAGAGTGTACGGACCAGGAAAGGGTGGCGAAGATGCTGATTCGGAATTATTTGATAAGATGATCAGCTATGTGGGAAATGATATGCAAAGGAACATGATTGTAGCAGGTGATGTCAATTTATAAAATGTCAATTGGGAACGTTATGTGAACCACAGGAAGCATGGCCAACAAATGGCAAATACATTAATCTGGGAGGGACAAATGAATCAGAAAGTAATGGAACCAACTAGAGGGAAGAATATTCTGGATGTGGTGCTGGTAAAACCAGATGAGCTCTATAGAGAAACCAAAGTAATAGATGGTATTAGTGATCACTAGAGACGGGAATTTGCCTATCTGCCTATTTTATTCCTGTGTTCAGATGTGTTGGCTTTTGAGATATAAATCTGTTTTAGGGTCTTTTTAGCTATATTTCATTGGTTTTATTGTGCCTATAAATGCCTATTTCAGGGGTTTGTGCCTATTTGAAGTATAATTTTCCTATTTGATGTCTTTTGACTGTATTTTTAAAAAGCCGATTTTCTTCCAGTGCATTATATTGTTGCTAGTGTGCTTGACAGAATTATATTCTCTTTTCTCAATATCTGTTTACCCCACAAACAAAAATGGGAATTCTCAGAAGTCACCAGAAATAGTTCTAGGGAAGTTTCCATCAGGAGAAACAAGGAACAATTTGACCTCGAAGCCTTCAACCCCTCCAACCTCCTAAGACATAAATGTTGATTCCCATA
Organism: Anabrus simplex; assembly: GCF_040414725.1. Classification (NCBI taxonomy): domain Eukaryota; kingdom Metazoa; phylum Arthropoda; class Insecta; order Orthoptera; family Tettigoniidae; genus Anabrus; species Anabrus simplex. Next base: position 158,744,054 of record NC_090267.1, read on the forward strand.
GGGAATCTGAAATATTTGTCCCGAATGAGTAAATTTATAATACAAATATAAATGGTCCGTTATTGGACGTTATAAATTTTCCAGCTAACTCATTCCTGGTTGCCAGCGTTTTACCCTTGGCCACCATTTATATTGGTATTATAAATTTACTCATTCGGGACAAATATTTCAGATTCCCTATGGGAATCAACATCTATATCATCTGATGGCCAAGCAGGCATCAATTTTTGGTAATGAAACAGTCTCTCATAGTGCATCAGCACTGCCGGTGGCTCTAAGTAGCCTACGCAGTAGTCTCCACGGTATGCACTAGCCAGCGTCTTGGTAGGTGGGCTAGGTACCAACTGATGAGCCCAACCTAGCACACGAGGGCGAAACGCTGGGAACCGGGAATGAATTAGCTGGAAAATTTATAATGTCCAATAACGGACCATTTATATTGGTATCCTAAGACATATGCGAGAACCAGTCAAGGTCGAATTATGTTGCACAACCCATATGTCCTCTACCTCACTTTTGATGCGAACTGTTGTATGCATACGCTTCATGTTCAGAACGTGTTGCGATTTATTGTGAAATGGAAGAAGAAGAAGAAGGTGTTTGCGGCAATGCCTAAAGAAAAAACGTCGAAGTCCTACTGGCTGAAGCAGTGGATTACATGGGATCCCAATTTCACTACGCATGGAAGGCTAGTCTGTCACACTTGCTGTAAGGAGGTAAGTTCGTTTGTTCCTTTTATCTTTTTTTTATTTATTAATAACTATGATCACATTTCATTGTAGCATATATAGGCCTATTAATTTATGTATTGTGGCAAGTTGTTTTGTTGCAATGCTGTATTAGTTGTGAACTTTCAATAATTTATATTACTAAAATGTAAATAATCATTAAATTACTCAATGAGAAGTTAGAACGCCGGTGGTCTCTTGTCACAGAATGGATGAAAATTTAATTGGTATTTTGAACTGTGATTCATTTCCTGTGAAAATAAAGATTTACAACTGAAATCTACCTCTGTGAAGGTCGAAACCGGTACTGCTTAGTAACAAGATATAATAAAGTATTGATTGGGTGGACGGTACCCATTCTTTGTGATTGTAGATACCAAGTATCAATACGGACATAAAACTGATAGATTGCAACTGAAATGCAATTTTTAAAACTCCCTTTAAAACATCGTGAATTCTATTACACTTCCGCTAAGCCGTCGTGAAACACAGGTTCCAGATCCAATGTAGCCCGGCTAGGACGATGTCACAGCATGTTGTACTAGGTTGCCAAGACTATCTTTACAAGACCAGGCCAGCGAAAAGACCGTTGGTCTGGATTGGTGAGGTCCGGTTAGTAACCGTTGTACTTGGGGGGGGGGGGGGGGGGGGGAGCAAAGAGAGTCAGAGGGGCGTAAGCTCCCAGGTTAACAAGCCTCTAGCATCCCCTCTAGAGTCTTGCTAAATTGTGACAAAAATAAGGTTATATTTTTAGTTTTTTGCTGATGGCTTTACATCGCACCGACACAGGTTTTATGGCGACGATGGGATAGGAAAGGGCTAGGAGTTGGAAGGAAGCAGCCGTGGCCTTAATTAAGGTACAGTGCTTAGTGTAAAAATGGGAAACCACGGAAAACCATCTTCAGGGCTTCCAACAGTGGGATTTGAATCCACTATCTCCTGGATGCAAGCTCACAGCTGCGCACCCCTAACCGCACGGCCAACTCGCCTGGTAAAATAAGGTTATGGGTGCATGTCACGACAAATTCAAATTACACGGTTTTTAATTTTCAACGAGGGTGGTGGCCTAGTGGGCACACGTGATGCAGAATCTACTGGAGGCAACAGAAAATAGTCTTCATGACAGCTGACCCGGCTAACCAAAGCCAGCGGATAGGAACAAATAAAATGTTCACAAATCTGAGATTTATAGTGCTTCCGTTTTCATTCTTCTATATAAGTAAGAATACTGCTAGGGCCAGATTGGTGGGTCCTTGGCAAGCATAAAGAACGGATCTCTCCTCTACGCTACTACGGTATCGTTTCACTTCTTTTTTATTATATTATTCACCCAGTGAACATTAAAACAAGAATAATAGTGGTATATGAGCCTCTTCCATCTCATCCTGTCCTTGTACCATTCTTCCTCCACCAACTTGTCCCAATCATGACCTCTCAGCAGTACATCGCTCTTAACTAAATCTAACTAACTAAATCTAACTAAATCAGCGTCTTGGTAGGTGTGCTAGGTACCAACTGATGAGCCCACTCGACACTATACTGCCAAATTATAACTGAAAATCCTTGAGGACATATTTCCTTGTAGGTGACTAATTCCTTTGTTCTTAGTTAAAGTTTTGTACTTCTAGGAACATCATCTCTAATAGTCTTTTTTTATGAAACAGATGCATGATATATACTAAGCATTATTGCCAATTAGCCCAACTGTAGAAAAGATATAGGAACAATGTAATTTATATCAATTTTATTACTTTTCAGATCAAATGCAAAAAAAGTACCACATACATCAACTTAGAAATACTGTGATGCATCTGATACGAGTACAGAAATCTCTATCAACGCAGCCTTTCTACCAGTCCACTTTGGGCAGCGACCAACAACCATTTTCTTCAGACCCATGCACTGCAATGTTGGGAGCTAATATGCCCCTGCATAAACCAGAGCATCATCAAGTTTTAACAAGCTGCTGGGAGCAGTCATCAAGCTGGAGAAGAGTGGCATGCCCCTGGTGGAATCATTTAGGATTGTGGAAGAAGTCAGGGGAAGTTTTGACCGAACCTCTGGGAAGGCAGCCGCTGTCAGCGAAATAAAACCAGATGAAGTGACTTCATTGAAGTTTTGTCCAATCACTTCTTGTGATGTTAAGAGATCTTTCTTTCAGTACAAAAACATTATGCATGAGAGGTGAACAAGATTGTTACCGGAAAACATTAAAACGTTGCTTGTAAATTCCTTTTATAGTAATTGAGTATGTTATTAAATTATAAGTAAATTTTTCATGCTTATATTGGCTAATTTAAGAGCCTATATGCCTGCCTATTTTAACTGTTTTTAGTGCTTATAATTCTCGTCTCTAGTGATCATATAGGTGATTTTGTCATCGTTAAAAAAATGAACGTGATAGAAAGGAAGGTCGTAAGACTGTTAGGCAGTACCATATGGCTGATAAAACAGGCATGAGGGAGTTTTTAAAATAGTAACAATGATCGGTGGAAAACGGCAAATAAAAATGTAAACAGACTGTGGGATGGGTTTAAAGCAATTGTTGAGGAATGTGAAAACAGGTATGTACCTTTAAATGAGGTAAGGGATGATAAAATCCTACTATATTATAACAGAGAAGTAAAGAGACTAAGAAGGAAGTGCAGGTTGGAAAGAAATAATTATAAATGGCTTTTGAATTTAAGAGAAATTGAAGGAACTTGCTAGGAAATTGAATCTAACAAAGAAGTCAGCTAGGGATAATATGATGGCAAGCATAATTGGCAATTATACAAATTTGAGTGAAAAGTAGGATATGTATAGGTAGTTCAAGGCAGAAACAGGTTCCAGGAAAGATGTCAAGGAATCATTAATCAACAATGGGAGTGTGTATGCAAGGATCTTCAGAAGGCAGAAGTATTCAGTGAGCAGTATATAAACATTTTTGGTTACAGGGATAATGTCCAGATAGAGGAGGTGAGTAATACTAACAAAGTATTGATATTACCTATAACATCATTTACAGCAAGATACAAAAGTTGGAAACTAGAAAAGGAGCTGGAATATGACCTCAAAGGGGCAGCTGTTCTCATGACAGAGATTGACCTGGACGTGCAAAGACAGTCACAAAGCGGTACATTGTTTCCTTTACAGTTTGCATTTAGTTGTGTTCTTATGGTGGATGCGTTGAAAACCAAAGGTATTTGTCTTGATTGCTGGAAATCATGTCATATCCAATTATATCTCAGCCTCAAGAAATATTGTAGAGAGCTGAGATGCAAGATCAGCTCAAGGAATACTATACTGTGAAAGTTGACTGGTTCAACATGGGGAGCAAACCCTCATGGTCTGCGTTCAACTGCTTAGGGACTGTGCTTGGCTGCAGGAGGGTACAGATCATCAGTGTGGGGAGCATCTGCCCATACCAAGCTAGTGGATACAGCTCTCAACGAGTCTACCCGTAATGTCACTGGGTGTTTAAGATCTACTCCAGTGCAGAAGATCTACCCTCTCGCTGGTATTTCGCCTCCAGCCATTCGACGCGAGGTGGCAGCTGAGAAAGAGAGATACAAGATTAAGTCAGATCCCAGACATCCACTGTATAACCACAAGGTGACCACATCTCGCTTAAGATGCAGAAAGATCTGTATGAAGAGAGCTGTATCCCTCTCTACCAAACCAGAAGTTCGACTTATATCACTCTGGAAACAAGTACTGCCAGAGGGGTTTACTCCAAAAAAAGAACTGAGTAGTGGAAGCCATGTATCCTATATCACCTCGAGGTCATTAAACCAGATGAGAACAGGTGTGTCGAAGTGCCGTAGTAATCTTGTGAAATGGGGTGAAAGTAAAGATGTGACTGTGGAAATATGCAGACTCCACAACACCTACTCATATGTTAAGGGATGAATGACAACCTGTACCCAGGAAGATCTTATGCTTTCCACAGACCGAGGGATGAGAGCTGCAGAGTTCTGGAGAGGAAGAACTTAATGTGCCTCCCAGATACGGAAAGTAAAGTAAGTATATCTCAGTCAATTGAAATGCTAGTGCCTGCTTGACCAACGGAGAACAGTGCATGCAAAAATAAATCTGGGTGGGTGGTGGGTGGGTCCCTGGCCCTTGTAGTGAACACATCTCCCCTCTACAAATTATTCCACATAAGATTTGCATCATTTGAAAACCAGTGGTTTTAAAGATGGTCTTAAAACATAGAAGTTTGACACTATGAAAATTGTTTTTTAGAATTTCCTTAAAAACACTCTTGTTCACTTAGCAATAGGAATATATGAGAAGAAGTCTTTTATATTCTTTATAGTATTCAAGAGCGTAGATACAAGTTGAAATTCACAATCTTGATGAGGTATGGAATTGGGCATATATGCATAATGTTGTTGTAGTAGAGAAGTCGTCTTGTGATATTCTTTGTATCACTGCGAAGTGTACTTTAAATCACTTATAATCTTGATGAGATGTAGAATTGAGCATATATGCAGAGTAATGTCCTAATATAAATATGAGTTGAACAAATATATTATTGCAGTGTTTCAAATACGTTGTTCCCGCGATATGGCTGAAGATGACCTTTAAATAGGCTGAAACTAGTCCCATTAAATGTTTATTTAATAAACACTATTTAATTTGTATTGAAAAGGTGGATTTAACTAACTTATTATTTTAATTTGGTGCAATCATAATTCAATACGGACCCATAAAATGAAATTTATTTCTCTAGATATAGTCTTTACTCTAACGACAGAGTTGCTGTGGATGGCGTGGCGACTGGGGGCGTTTGTACCCTAGTTCGCTCCGACGTCTTCAACAATGAATTACCGCTGTGTACTCAGCTAGATGCAGTTGCAGTTCGCACTCCACAATGGTGTGCAACGTGTACATTCCACCAGACTACGATCTTGAAATGTATGCATTACAAGATCTGATCGCTCAGTTGCCTCCTCCTTTTCTCTTGCTGAGTGACGTGAACGCCCGTAACACAGTGTGGGGTTCTCCATCTTCCTGTGCTAGGAGGAGGATGCTTGAGCGATTGATCAACCAGTTTGGTCTTTGTGTGCTAAACACAGGGGAACCAATGCATTTCAGCAACGTACATGGCACATTCTCACGCCTGGATGTCACTTTGTGCAGCCGTGTGCTAGTTCCCTTGCTACGACGACCTCTGTGATAGTGACCACTTCCCGATAATTCTCTCTCTCTTGAATAAAAGACAGTCCGAAGTACCCAAGCGCTGGTTATTTCGGCGAGCAAATTGGCTTAAATTTTTCAAACGCGCAGTGATGGCCGATGATATGCTGGAGTAGGTTGACGACCACGTTTCATCAATTACTACTGGTATTCTGGCTGCTGCAGAGGAAACAACTCCTTCCTCGTCCGGTATCCCTTGCTGGAAACAGATCCCATGGTGGACAGACAAAATTGCAGCAGCCATACATGATCGCCGATGGGCTTTTAAGCATTATCATCGGAATCATACGATGGCCACTGAAACGTCTGCGCACAAAGGCCAGTTCTTTTAATTCAAGAAAGTAAGAAAGCTACATGGGAAAAGTATGTGTCTTCCATGACGGCATGTACTCCGACATCACAAGTGTGGACAAAACTCCGCTGTATTGTCAGAGTACAGAATGTGTCCTCAGACCCTGGAATCTCCATTAATGGAGATATAATTACGATTCCTTCAGTCATTGCAGACCACATCGCATCACATTTGCAGATACGTCTGGCTATGGGAGATACAACTCTACATTTCTACCAATTAAGCACGAAGCTGAAGCATACCATCTCTCTTTTGCCTCTAGTGCTTCGCATCCCCACAACGTGCCTTTCTTGGAGTGGGAGTTGTGGAGTGCACTTGCGCTATGCAAAGACACGGCTTCTGGACCGGACAAAATCCACAATCAGATGCTTGGGTGACAGATGTCTCAAGGATATCCTCACCCTATTCAACAGAATATTGAGTGAGGGTGTTTTTCCATTTCAATGGGGTGAGGGAATTGTGATACTGCCCCCATATGTCACCAAAATCTGGTTTTGCTCCGACTTTTTGCTCAGTATCTCGGGGGTGACCGGTTCACATACTCTCGCGAACGTCTAACTAATTTTACTAGGCTGAGATTTCGGGGAACATATACTTCCACTGACAGACATGAATAAGGTTGGAGCTATGCTAAAATAATGGCAACATTTGGTAAATTTAGTCCAATTTATTGAAAAGAAAATCAAAGAAATCAACTTGATACCAACAATAATCACGATCAAAACTCATGGCATAAACACGAATAGAAATGTACTTAAATTCATCTCCCAAATATCTGGAATTCAATATATATGTGCACTCAAAACAACAAACATAATTAACCGACAAATATTTGATCACTTAGCCGAAGGATTGACTTATTTCTCATCACGATCTGCCTATCATCGATTGGTCCCTATCCACCTTGCGCAGATGTTTTAGAAGAACACTTCAATTTAACCTAATCTACAATACTGTACATCCTGAGTGAATCATTATCTTATCAACTACACACTTAACATCAAATAAACATAGATTTTAACCCTCGCGTGGATTTCATTTACCACCACACACAATTATTCACAAAGCAATGAATCACAACACAAATTAAAACAAATCAACACATGCAGATCCTTAAGAATATAATGCTGCTCCATTATCGCAAATACTCTCACATACACTCTCACTCAACATTAAGCTGATCTCCATTCATGCCGATAAAAACTGATAATCATGGCAGAAACTAAACATACTTCAATCTTACATTCTTGCAGTTATTTCTTGGTCTAAGATACTCGTTTTTGAAAATCGATAACTTATACTCGGTTATAGAAATCGATAACATACTCCTGACTAGTGCGGTGCTAACATTATCATCATGTAGGCCTCTGCAAATCTGACTCTCCTTGGGATCCATATAAATACCTTCACTGTCCAGCTGGCATATAACATCAGCTGACAGCAATTACCACTATCAATACATTTTCCGCCTTACATGGATGGGAATTCAAATACCTTCACTTCGCAGGGCACTCGCCTGCACATGCACCTGGAGAACGACACTCCGTAATAACACACATGTGGTCCCAAGGTTTGTCAACATTCTCATACCATCTTACTTCAATGGCCTCTCTGAAAATCCTTATCTTATCATATTAATTATCAAATGTGCGCTCTCAATAACATTGCCGAATTGCAGATGACGTTGATTTAACAAAAATACTCTATGCAATTTCCAGTCACCATGCTAACTTCAGCCACACTGACCACTCACAATGATACTAATTTCTATCTCATATCAACTGCATACAGTAATTCTTGAAATAACCTGCTTTTATCAACTGCACAGTCATTACATTTCCTTTCCATGATTAATAAACTAACTAGATTATTTTAGCCATGATACAATGCATTACTAATACATTTCTCTAAGCAACTTTGCCTCTGAAATAATAATCACATAATAATCACTTCTATATATAAAGCAACTTTTTCATACTAACACAAATTCATTCATGCGTACTATCCTGTATGCATGCATTACAATCAACATTCTCTACGGCTTGACATTATATTCCGTTCCATGTAGGTCTCTGATATTATCCCTTGACTCACATACCATTTAAATATTCACTTTGCTGTATTTACATGTATAACTTATGTCAAGTGGTCCCCATGCATTTAAACTAAACCAACCATCATAACACAAGATGAAATGAAATGGAACAAAATCACTCAGTTAACCTTTCTTTACAAATAACTATCATTTACTTTACCATAAAGCTACGGTTTTCCAAATATTTATAATAATAAAAATCGTACTGTCTAATATTTACAAAATAAAACGTTCTCTCTAAAACATCTACATGAGTTTTTACATGCTAAAAGTTTGTTACCGAGCTCAATGGCTGCAGTCGCTTAAGTGCGCCAGTATCCAGTAATCGGGAGATAGTGGGTTCGAGCCCCACTGTTGGCAGCCCTGAAGATGGTTTTCCGTGGTTTCCCATTTTCACACCAGGCAAATGCCAGGGCTGTACCTTAATTAAGGCCACAGCCGCTTCCTTCCACTTCCTAGGCCTTTCCTATCCCATCGTCGCCATAAGACCTATCTGTGTCGGTGCGACGTAAAGCAAATAGCAAAAAAAAAGTTTGTTCTAATCCTTCGGCCGTCCTTTCTGCTGCAGCATAGGATATCATTCACTACTGCTTCTACTCCATCATGATGCCATCGCTGGTTCCCATTGGATCAACTGCTCCTTGGATGCTGGACTGGACCATGACGTCTCCTGTTCAGGATACGACACTGCTACTGCTGCGGTCCCTCGCTGATTTGACCGGACTCATACCGGTTGCACGAATAGACTGATAACTTCATAACAGTCTGTAACTTCACTCGGACCTCAATTATTACTTAACCTATGACTAAAGAAGTTATTCATCATTACAAATGGCTATCGTGATCTATTATATCTTTGTGGATTGTGTTTCTACCACTACTTCCTACTGTCTTTCTAATGTTTATCTTCACTCGCGAATACCGTTCGCGTATGCCCGTCAGAAACTCCCGCACTTCAGTTTAGTTTCTGTAGAGCGACGGTCTTCGATACTTGGGTGCACATGTATTATTCCTTGCTCAATGTCAATCGTACAGATATATCCTCTACACCCGTTTACTGCTTCTAATACTTCGCGATTACACCATGCCCTTTCTCAGATGAGCTGTGCATATACTTTAATATTGTTTTCATTTTTTAACTCTTCCCAAATGACCCTCTTCATACAGCATAAAATAATTCTATGTCTGCTTCTGAGAATAAGTTTGAGAGTGAGTTCAAAACTCGATTAAGACTGAGTCAGTAACTGTCTTCTGCGGACACTATGCACGCAGGATTTAACACGGCAACTCTTAAGAAATGAGATTGATAATCAGAATTTCAATGTGACTACATTCAGAATGCCTCAGAATACTAACAGAATGTCTCTACTGCTACAAACTGAATCTTTGCCAATACGAACTGAAAGTCTCTTCTTATAAGAACAAGCATGAATGTCCCGAATACTAAAATTCTGTCTTTTTTTAAAACTCTCTCAGCTGTTGTTTTCATAACTTCCCCTCTATCTGGCTTCTATGCGTCCTCCAATCGCATCCACACTCGTTCTTTTGATCCCATTTTATTGGTTGATTACTCTGGTGATGGTTTCCTCATTCTTCTCAAGCTCAACTCTTTAACATTTGTCCGCTGTACCATATATTTCCAATCTCGTCGTTGACTTTTCGCCTTCATTCCGTCATGGGGTGTGTGTGTCAAATGACTTCATTTTTGGCATGGTGCAGTTTTACAATCCTTATCCGGCCCATCTTAATTTTCTTAAAGAATCCCTTCCTTTCAAAACATCCCTCCCTTTTTTTTTTCTTTTTCCCTAAAACATTGTCTTCTTGGCTCGAGCGAACCCTGGGCTGTTTCTCATTGTCTCAGCATTTTCTAGAGAAGTAGTGTCCCATGCCGTAAAGTTTTATAGCCACATTGTCCATGCCTGCCAAAGCTTCAACTTTCTATTGTTGACCCTCTTAGTCTGGCCCTTCTTAAGTCCTTGGGTCTCGTTTCTTTCAATTACAACAAGTATCCTTTACAGATATTCTATTCCCATTCCTCAGTATGTATAAATTTATATTTTCATGAGCGTGCCAGCATGGGCTCAATACCAATTCCCAAGCCGGGTAAAGATACAAAACTTCTGGATAGTTATAGGCCAACATGACTTAAAAATGACCTTTGTAAACTATTTGAAAAGATGGTTAACTGGCGTCTTTTGTGGGCCATGGAAAAGGAAGGTCTCTTGTCTAACTACCAGTGTGGTTTTCGCTCTCATCGGTCGCCATTGATCATCTGGCGATATGGGATTCTCTCCGCACTAAACCAGTGGGGATTTCGGGGAAATTTGCCAACGTTTATTGAGAACTTCATGTCCCTCCGACTCTTTCAAGTTTGAGTAGGGAATTCATTTTCTCAATATTACGTTCAGGAAAATGGACTACCACAGGGATCGGTACTGAGTGTCACACTGTTCGCAATCACCATCAAGATCATAATTGCCGCTGCTGGGCCTGCAGTCATTCCATCGCTGTATGTAGACTATTTAGCTCTACATTACAGCTCCAGAAGGGTGGCGTTTGCTGGGAGACAGCTACAGCAAGCTATTAACCGAATCGACAGAGGGGCCCTGGAACATGGTTTTCGATTTTCAGCGACGAAAATGCCAGTTGCACACTTCTGTCGACATTGGCTTGTGCATCATAAACCAGAACTCCGCTCTTGAGACAGTGTCCTACCAGTGGTAGACACCTGCAAATTCCTGGGTCTCCATTTTGGTAAGAGTTTAACGTGGCAGCCCACATCCGTCAGTTGAAGGTTGCTGTATGAACAGACTTAATATGCTTAAGTTTCTCAGCGGCACTTTGTGGGGGGCTGACCGTGCGGTTGTTGCTATCTTTTTACACGGCAACGGTCCTCTCCCAAATGGACTATGGTAGTACAGCTTACGGCTCAGCATCAAAATCTACGCTGAGTCTTGTTAAACAGTATTCACCATAGTGAAGTTAGGCTGGTAAGGGGCGCTTTCTGTACTAGCCCCATTCCCAGCATACTCGCTGAAGCAAGAGTTCCATCTTTAAGGAGGCAGCAGTTACTCTTCATGTGCGCTGCGAAAATTCGGGAAATGCTGCTACATCTAAGCTATCAATGCATCTTTAGTACCCAACACCACATGAGGTACCAAGACCGGCCAAATGCCACACGGCCGTTCAGGTTTCGAATTGATAGCTTGTGTCATGAATTAAATATAGATATTGGTGGTTGCCTTGAACAAACATTTAGCGAGGTACCTCCGTGGTTAGTTACGCGACCGGAAATACATCTAGATCTACTCTGTGGACCTAAGGTGAACATAGATTCCTCCGTTTATCGGAGGTATTTCTAGGACTTCATTCACCAGTATCTGGCCACGAGACATATCTTCACGGATGGTTCCAGAGTCGGAGAAAATGTTGGTTGCTGTTTCGTCACTGAAGATATGAACATGATGATCTCGCTTCCTAGTGTATGTAGCATGTATACTGCGGAGCTTTATGCCATCTTAGAAGCTCTGCAATTTGCACTGGGTGACGAAAGAAACCATTTTCTTATGTATACCGACTCAAGTTCTCTGCAGTCTATTAAAGCCTGTTTCTTGCAACACCCACTGGTGCAGCAGATTCATGACATTCTAGCCAGGTTAACTGATGCTGGCACCAGAATCACTTTCACGTGGCTTCCAAGTCACATTGTGATTGTGGGAAATGAATTTGCGGATAAAACTGCAAATGAAGCGCTACTTTTACCTCCAAGACCTATTATTGTACCGGCTAAAGATATTTGTTCTCAGCTACGTCAAACCATCTTGACGTCCTGGGAACTGGAGTGACAAGCTATCCGATCTCCCAACAAGATGAGAGCAATTAAGAAGACAACCTCCGTGTGGAGGTCCTCTTTCCGGCCTTCAAGGAGAGAAGCCATAGTATTTTGTAGGCTGATAGGTCATGGACGATCTATGCACCCTTATCTCCTAAAGAGGGAAGATCCTCCGAGTGTGCTCTTGTAGTGCCGACTTCACCGTGGCCATCATCCTCACATAATGCGCCGATCTCTCTGGCCTAAGATGGAGCCTTGGCCTGCAGGAAACGCTCAAATGCATATTAGCCGATGATTACATAAAATCAACTTCATTGTCCGTATCGCACTTTAACAGATGAGATTTTCTCATTAGTATTTTGTTTTTAATGTTGTCATTTAATCTTCTTATGCTATTTTTAAGGACACTTTCTCTCCAAGCATTGATACTTTGTCAATATATGAATTTTTCATCTAAACAGTGTTATGTGGCTGAAGGTGTTAATAATATACGGAACATGTACCACTTTTAACCAATAAGTTGTCATAAGCAACAAATATATTGACAAGGTGGAAAATAAAAAATACTTAGTTGTGAATCTATTAACCGATGACGTGACTACTGCTGATCCCGTCATCCGCTTTATGTGCTACAGTGGATTATTCAAGGGTATGTAAGTTACAAGTGTACTGTTATTTGATTCGTTAGTAATTTTTTGGCTTTATTCAATAATTTTTTGTTTTATTATGTTCTTCATTTCCAAATTCCTCCGTTGAATAAATAATTTTGTTTCATGTTAAATTCCTTTTCCACTTAATTTTTTCAATCAATCTGTCGCTACTGATCTGCATTTAGGGCAGTCACCCAGGTGGCAGATTCCCTATCTCTTGTTTTCCTAGCCTTTTCTTAAATTATTGCAAATAAATTGGAAATTTGTTCAGAGTGGATGATTACCTAGTTGTACTTCCTCATAAAACAAAAATCACCACCTGCCTGGCCTGATCAGGAATTGAACCCTGGACCCCTTAGGCCAAAGGCCAGCATGTTAAACATTTAGCCATGGAGCTGGACCACTGACAGTTGAACATCCAACACTAGAGGACCATAAAATGTTGGCACTGTGCAAGATTCTCTTTTTTTCCATTACAGATGATTCACACTTATTTTTCGCTTTATTGATGGTCTCACTATGATGTGCAACACAGTGTTGCACTTTTTTAAAAGGATTAGCAAGTTGTATGTCAACCAAACGATTATTTATATGAGAGGATTTTCTACCTCAACATGTTTTTAATATGGCAATCATGATCATTTTATTTTAATTCCACACACTTCATCAGTGTTTTTATTTGTTTGCATAAATGTAATATTTGAGCTTCTACTGTGGATGGACTTTAGATAGGTTGAAACATGTATAGATATCGTCCCATCTAATATAGATGGTTGTTTTGCATTGAAAAGGAGGATTATATAAGACTTTATTTGTAAAGTGATAGTCACCAATTTGGAATGAGATTTATAACATGTTGCTGTGCAAGATTATCTCTGGTAGAATAGACATTAAACAATTACATACGTCATGGCCAAATTTATTGTAATAAAGCACTGAAGCAAAAATACAGGTATTTATAACACACAAGTTGCATTTTTGTCAAGTCCCTGACCCAGTATTGCACAGCACCTGCTATGTCTTGTCATGAGGTATGTACTTGGTGTGTACTGCTATCTGGTGAAACACAGTTATCTTAGATGGGTTGCAGACCACAAGGGGTTGAGATATGAGACGCACCGAACACATGCCTCTTCAGCGATGTTAAAAGCAATTGAGTATGAGAAGGAGAAAGTACTAGTTGGAAGAGGTCTATGCTAAAATAAAGAACTGACATCATAGAGTTCTGTTATTAAATTCTGTCCTGTAAATCCTTTGAAAGTCTGTGTCAGCTAGTTCAGATCTAAAATAACCCTGTTGAGAGCAATAATGGGGCTAGGCTGAGTGACTCAAGGGGAAGAGTGCTGGTTTTTTGAGCCCACGTTGGCTGGTTCGATTCCTGCTCAGTGTTACTTGAAGGTGCTCAAAATTTCCCAGCCTTGTATAGGTATATGTACCGGTTCACACCAGAATTCCTGTTGGACAAAATTCTGACACCATAATATCTTCAAAGACAGTAAAGTTCATGGGACTTAAAACCAGTAGTAGTAGTAGTAGTATTGCAATAATACTGTATAAAATAGTGCAGTATATCATTTAAGACATTGAATTACTATTTGTAATTTTATTTTAAAACAAGTTTTGTTGTCTTATTTTGCCTTAAAGCTCATGTAGACATTTCCTGTATTCCAAACCACTTGCGAGAAACTGTAGGACAGTATGGCCTGGATGCACATAATGAGCGAGGCAATCAGTTGAGACAGTTTGCAACCGAAAACAATCTTTCCATTGTGAATACTATGTTTAAACACCACAAACGTCATCTCTTTACCTGGACCTCCCTGAATGGGCATTTTAAGAACCAAATTGATTACATCCTTGTCAATAAAAGATGGAGAACCTCCTTCCATAGTGCGAAAACAAAACCTAGTGCCGAATGCGGATCGGATCATCATTTACTCTGGGCCTACCTTAGAATCAAACTGAGCAGACCAGTTGTCAAAATAAACTTGATAAAGTTAGCGGCCCCTGAGTCAATTGCTTTCCAAGAAACACTACGAAGCACTGGGCCACCTGACCTAGAGGGAAATTGTGACATGGCTTGGAAGAGAATTAAAGAATGAATCACAGACACAGCGAGCAAGGTCCCTAAGATGAACACTGTAGTGAAGCGACAACACTGGATGAGTGACTGAAACTTTGGCACTAGTTGAAATGAGACTTAACATTCAGCTCACAGTCACAGATCCAGAACAACAAGGTCGATTAATGAAAAAACTGAACAGTGATATCAAACGTGCTTGTAGAAGAGACAAGAATGAACACATTAAGAAACTGTGTGCAGAACTAGAGGTGCATGCGACCAAAAATCACAGTGCAAAACTGTACGACAAGGTAAAATACTTAGCATGAGAGTTTATGCCTAAGACTCAGATTATTAAAGATGACCAAGGGAATATCATTACAAATGCAGCGGGCATCCCCAAAGTATGGAGAGAATACTGCATCAAGCTGTTCACTGATGACCCACAACCAATGCCAGGTCACCAGAACCCAACAGACTTTGAACCAATGATCCTTAGAGAAGAAGTGGAACATGCAATAAAAAAGCTCCAGAACCGGAAAGCACCAGACCAAGATGGAATTGCTGCTGAAATCCTAAAGAACATGGGTGACCTAGGTGTCGACTCCTGCACAAGTTATGTCAGAAGATATGGACATCTGGAAATTGGCCGGACCACTGGTGCCACTCCATCTTCGTACCACTGTTCAAAAAAGGTTCTCCACTTGACTGTGCAAACTATTGAACAATAGCCCTCATCTCCCATGCGAGTAAAATCATGCTCACTGTGCTGAATGAGAGGCTGAAGACCTTCTTACTTCCACAAATCTCAGAGGAACAAACCGGGTTTGTTCCAGGCAAAGGAACTCGTAAGCAGATCCTAAACATCCGGCAGCTCGTAGAGAAGACAAGGGAGTACAATATCAAGATGCTCCTGTGCTTCGTGGACTACAAGAAAGCTTTCGACAAGGTAAAATGGTCAAAGCTCTGGGCTATACTCATTGAGATGCGGATGCAGAGACATTTAGTGTACCTGATTCAACAATTGTACTCTTCGAACACTGCAACAGTGAGAGTTAATGGCAACTTCTCAGACATCTCTTCTACTTGTGCTGGAGTGCGACAAGGTTGCATTCTTCCCCCCCTCCTATTTAATGTATACAGTGAATATATTATGAAGGAGATTCTCAAGGACTGGAGTGACGGCATCACAGTTGGTGGTAGGAAAATTAACAATCTCAGATATGCAGATGACACTGTGATTATTGCAACAGCTGATCATGAACTAGAAGCCATCATACGGAGGTTAGACGAGCAAAGCAGAGAATATGATCTTGAAATCAACAATAAAAAGACCAAAGTGATGATTGTAGACCGTTTTAATAACAACAGGCCTGCCATAACAAGAATTGCGGATTATGAGGTTGTCAGTCGCTTCTAGTATCTAGGATCTATTGTCACAGATACTGGAGACTGTGAACCTGATATCCGCAAGCGCATTGCGATTGCAAGAAATTCAACAGCAAAACTTGCTTGCATCTGGAAGGACACCTCCATCACTTCCAAGACAAAGCTCACCCTCATGCGAACTCTGATCCCTATCGCGGCCTATGCAGCAGAAACTTGGATGATGAAGACGGCGGATCGCTGCAGGATTGATGCTCTAGAAATGTGGTGTTATAGGAGATTACTGCGAATACCATGGACAGCACACCGTACTAATGAATCGATCCTGCAACAGCTCGGCATCAGAACGAGACTGTTGACCCTTATCAGCCAAAAACAACTCGGATATTTTGGTCATATTGCCAGAAGACGGGAGGCAATGGAAATACTTATCGTAGAGGGAAAAGTCGAAGGCCGAAGACCTAGAGGACATGCACCGCTACGATGGATGCACAAGATCAAGAACTTGACCAGGATGAGCTTACAGCAAGCAAGTCACCATGCCCAAAGCAGAGACTTCTGGAGGAAGATCACCAAAAGGATTGTCGCGTGATACCACTACACCCTTACGAAGGGTTGGGCTAAGAGAGAGAGAGAGAGAGATATGTCCAATATTATCTGCAAGGGCAAATATAGAAGTGTTTATTGTTGTTATTTTCAACTGCAACGTAAATTGTCAAATTCACAGACTCTGTAGCACTCTCATTTTCCACATTTGCAGGCTTGCTTTTGCCAAAATGTGGCTATGGTAAATGCATTCTGCAAACCACTTCTAGGTGTATTATTTTGTAAATTTTAATAAATTCTGTTGCACTTCATCTCTATAATTTTTGACCAATTAAAATATATTTTATATTCCCATAATGGTTCTAGATAGCAGATGTTAATATTTGTCATAAAAATAAAGTCTAAAATTCCTTTTATTTAACATTAAATGTACAGTATATATCAGTGATAAGATATATTGTGTTAATTTCATCTCTATTATAATATTAGCCTTCCAGTTTCAGTAAACTTTTAAAATTCTTTACAGATATTTGGTTCGAGTTAACTATATTGAAATATACAATGAAGAAATTCGTGATTTGTTGGCCAAGGATCAGACAGTTCGATTGGAAGTGAAAGAGCGGCCAGATATTGGTGTATATATTAAGGATGTTTCTGCATATGTTGTGAATAATGCAGATGATATGGAGCGCCTGATGAACATTGGGAGAAAGAATCGTATGTATACTTATATTTTCCCAAAGCTGATTCCAGAGAATAGTCCACCCAAGTAGGAAAAAGTATTTAAAATAAAACTCAACAATTTGTTTTTATTATAGATAAAACTTGACATTTTATTAATTTTATGATATGTATTAATTTATTGATGTCTTTCAGTTTTTTATTGTGTGCTTAATTGATCCTTTATGTAGAGGCTATTTCTCAATAGGTTTAGGAATTTCTGTTTATTATGATGAAAAGTTATGAAAATAGTTATAGTAAATGGTAATTCTAATGCTCTTTCTCTTCTCAGTAAAGTACTTATTTAGGTTATTAACAGTTTATGAAGGTGTAATAAAGCGATGAATTTATTGCTGCAGGCCGTGTAAACACACGACTAAAAAGGTATTAAAGTTTCTGTAGACGAAAAGTGCGTGGCTCAGTCGGAATAAAACCGACATTATTATGCATAAATCTCTATTTGTTTAGATTGTAAGTTTCATATATATGTTAAAAAGAAATGTACAAATGTAAACACACGATGCCTGGAATTGGCCCCAAACAGGTATTCAAAAAACCATTCCAGAGAGGTTTAATGATGTCAAAATCTTTGTACTAATTTTTTTTTTAAGTTAAGGTTTTTTTACATTTATTTCAGCTGCCATTTGTCTTTTTTAATTGTTAAAATTGTAAAGATTCTTCAGATATAGTGTTGACTAGCAGGACGATACTGTAAAGATTGTAGGAGATTGCCGAGCTGCAGTATAGGTATGCAAAATGTTCATTTTCTTGTACGATGAGAAGAAATGCAGAAAAACAGAACTAAGCTTGCAGATGGATACTCCAAGAGAACTTATTGAACTGCTATTCATACCCTATACAAGAATGGTACAATTCCATTTTTTGTGGCTTGGGCATATTATGTACTAGTTGTTTCGTATCCATTGCTGATACGTTAGATTTTTAAATTTCAGCAATAATGCCATCTATCGGAAATGAGAAGTGGCAGCAGAAGAGATATATCACAATTCAACTAACAACAATAGTTGGTCACTATAATGTGATTGTTGATTAGTGGCTTGAGTACTTCTGTTTTCTTCCAGCTCACTTGTCAGTGATATTAGGACATTCAAGATCTTGGCTTTTAACCCCCTCTTTTATAATCCTTTTTCTCCCCTCATACTTCATTCCTTTGTGATGAAAACACAGCTTGTTGTTAAATGTCTTGGTAATAAAATCCTAAATTCATGATAATCTCCATTATTTTGGGTCATTCGGTAAAATTATGTCAGATATAAATGATTGGAAATAAAATTTTCTCTTTTTCTTATGTACACATTTTAGATAGAATGTATATATCAGGAGATATTTGTAAGTTAGTGAAAATTGTAATAAAAATGAATATCTCCAGTAAGGGGGGGAGGAGAACTTATAGAAGGGAAATGGGCCCTCAGTGGAGAAAATGCCACTGAAACCCCATATCAACTGTAGCGTCTGTACTCCAGAGGAGCGGCTACAAAAGGTGTCTGTTCTCCATGTTAGAAGAGGCCTACTTGGCTGGCAGTAGCTCTAAAATGCCCTTGGGGGTGGCAAACTCATCGTAATAAAAGCCTATATGATAAGTGTACTGAAGCCTTGGAAAATGCTAGGGCGTTCCCCACAAGCGGCGTGCAAAATGCTAGGGCATTCCCCATAAGTGACGTGCAGTTCTTGTGATGCTGGGAGAAATGTGAGAAATGGGCTACCAGCAACTAAATACATCAAGATAGCAACCGTCAATGTAGTGACACTAGCAGGGAAAGTGGAAGAAATTGTAGATTTTATGGTTGACGAAGATATAGCATTGCTGCGAATCAATGAGACCAAATGGAAAGGAAAAAGTGAGAGGAAACTAAAGAAAGGATACACCTTATACTATAGTGGAGGAAGAGAAGCCAAAAATGGTATAGGTCTCATAATTAGAAAAGACCTAAAGGAATACCTATAATTGGTGGAAAACAAAAATGACAGGTTGATTAAAGTCAGATTGAGACTTGAAACTGGTGTTACAGGTATAATTCAAGGGTATGCTCCACAAACAGGAAATACAGATACAGATCTAGAGGAATACCTTGAATATCTGGAAGGCCATATACAGGACAAACAAGTTGTGATCATAGGAGACATGAATGCCCAAGTAGGTCAGGCTAGAAAAGGAGATGGAGAGATTAGGACCCTTTGGATATGGGAAGAGAAACAGGGCTGGAGATATTTTGGTAGACTTTTGTAGAACAAACGAGCTGATCACTGGTAACACATGGTTTCGAAAGGAAAACAGTCAGAAGACAACAAGGTATAGCTGGGATGACAAATTCAAAACATTTTGGTTGAGAAAGGTAACTGGAAAATATTGGTAGATGTAACAGCCCTCCCAACTGAATCATTTGAAAGAGATCACAGAGTTCTGACAGCTAAGTTAAAGATTGGAAAGATACAGAAGATGACTGAGATTAGGCAGAGAAAGCTAAGGGTGTGGGAATTGCAGGAGAAGGAAGTAAATGAAGAGTTCCAGACACACATTAAAACAAGTATACCTAAGGAAGACGTTGGAAGGGTCGAAGAAGAATGGGCGTACTTTTAAACAGCCGTGGTGGATTATGCAGAAAAGACCTGTGAAAGAGTATCAGGAAGGAAGAAAGATCAAGAAATGCCCTGGTGGAATGACAGGGTAAAAGATATAGTTAAACGGAAGCAACAAGCTTGGAAAAGATAGCTGAGAAACAGAACAACAGAATGCAAAACAGAATACAGGCACTGCAATAAGGAGTGCCCCAAGGTGGTTCAAGAAGAGAAAAAGAAATGCTGGCAAAAATTCACTGAATCTCTGCAAGAAGATACAACCAGAAGCAAAAAGATCTTATTTGAGTGGGTAAAAAAGAAGAAAAACTCAGGTGAAGGTGCTAACTTCATTAAAAATGAACAGGAGGAAGTGATGACACAGAAGCAGAATATATTGCAGAGGTGGGGAAAATACTTTGAACAGCTTTACAAGATGCAAAATACCTTGGTACGACGAGAAATCAAAGAACCAGATTTAGTGCAGATGGAGGATGAAGAAAATGATGTGTCCATGGCAGAGATCAAGTGGGCCACTGAAAGAATGAAACAAGGCAAGGCAGCTGGAATTGACGAGATCACCATAGAAATGATAATAGCACCAAGGGCAATTGGTCTACAGTGGTTGTATAGACTCTTCAGAGTGATATGGAGAGAAAAGACTGTTCCAAAAGAATGGACGAAAGGGGTAATTATACCACTTTTCAAGAAAGGAGACAGGAAGCAATGTGAAAATTGTAGAGGAGTGACACTGATACCACATTCAGCTAAGATCCTTGAAAGAATCTTGGATAAACTAATAAGAGACAGAGCATAGGGAAAATTGGCAGAACACCAGTATTGATTCAGAAGAGGCAGGTCCACATTTGACCCATTATTTGCATTGTGTCAAATGATGGAAAGGTATTGGGAATATGGAAAGGACATAGTGGTAACGTTTCTAGATATCGAAAAGGCATATGACAGTGTCCCATATAATTTGGTAAGGAAAACATTGACAGAGGCACAGATTTGGAATGAAACAATGCAGATGGTAATAGCATTGTATCAAAATTGTGAAAGCTGTGTAGACCCAAAGTGGGTCAAACTGAATGGTTCAGAGTTCAGTCAGTCTTAAGGCAGGGAAGTGTGTTGTCTCCCTTACTCTTCATTATCATCATGGTTAGATATCTACATAATATCAAGGATAAGATGAGGGGTGAGGAAGTACAGACACAAGTTGATTTGTGGAATGAGGAGATAAGAAATTTTGTAATGAAGATTAATACTGCGAAAAGAAAGACTTTGATCATGGCGAGAGGTAACAGAAAATCCAGAGGAGTGATAAAAATAGGAAATGAACCTCTTGAAGTAGTGAAAATTTTTAAATATTTAGGCAGCATGATGTCAAAAGATGGATATTTGGATGGAGAAATTGATTTAATAATGCAGCAGTCTGCAAGTTTCTACTAGAGTGTGAGAGCCATTGTATGGAACAAAGATGTACCAATGAATTGCAAGAAGGTTTTGTACTCATCCTATTATAAACCTATACTGACCTATGCTTCAACAGCCTGGACGTTGACTAAGCAGAACCAAAGAAAGATAAAACATCTGAAATTAGGTTCTTGAGCAGCATACAGGGAAGGACAAGAGGAGATAGAATATGAAATCAGGAAATAAAGAGAAGCGTGGGAGTGTGTAAACTTCAGGAAGAAATTGATATAGCAAAGCTAAAATGGTTTGGACACATGGTGAGAATGCCAGGGGAGAGAATACCAAAGAGAACATTCATTTATAGAGAGACTGCAAAGAGGCCTAGAATGAGATGGAGGAGCTCTGTTGTGGACTGTATTGCAAATAGGAGTCTATAGCAATAAAGTACTAGAAGAGGAGTGGTGGAAAGATTGAGTAAGGTGGAGGACTTTGGTATACTACCCTTCCCAGAGAGAATCTGGAAAAGGGAATATATGAAGAAGATCTCCACTACTATTCCTCATACAGTAAAAAACATATGAAACTTATGAGAGTTTGCACAACTTTCACTATGTACAGTGTTTCTATACAGCAAATGTTAATTGCGGAATTTGATCCCCTTAATATTGCTATGCCACTTAATACTAATTAAAAAATGTATAGCCTAGTGTACAACCCATCTATCCCTGAACTTAAATATGGAGTTTTGAATAATTGTGTTCTGCTGTTGTAACATTATACTGTCACAGGCAGACAGGATATGTACAGCCTCTACATTTTTGACATTTGTATACCTAATCAGAGATAAAGAGGAAGTATGATGTACATGTTTGAACTATACAAATTTATAATTTATCTATATAGATGGCAAATTGTGTTAGTGGTGCATAGAATAGAGGCAAAGTCATGCTGGAGGAACCAGGTGAACCCCATTATCAATTCCTGTTGACTGAAATCCGCATGAAACACAATAGAAAGCAAGCGAAGAGGTCAATAAGAGTGAAGAAGATCAAATTTGTTAAGATGAGGAATCCAGAAAATGTGGAGTTACTGGACACATTGGTGGAGTATATGGACTGTTGTACTGAGTTCACCTATGAATTGACTACATATCATATGAACACATTCAATGTTTGCTGTATGCTGAAGGCCAAAAAAAACCAGCTTTGTGTTTCCCGGAGCCACCTAAACGTCAGACAAGAGGCACGGTTCGGGAATAACACTGTGCAGGAAACAGTTCAGGAGAAGAAACAGGTGTTTCAGGCATGGACAGTGTGTAATCCAAGCTTGGAGAAGAACAACAGGCTGAGAATTGAATATCACCTGAAGAAGAGGGCATCAGTAAAAGCAGTGGAGCAAGCTAAGAAGGCAGCATATCTCTGTATGGAGATTGGAAACTCCAGATGGTCAGAAGAAGCTCTGCAAAATTGCAGTGCAAAGACTCAACAAAATTTAGGACACTCTGGCGCCAATCTTAATCCGTGATGATCAAGGTAGACTTCTTTTCCAAAATGACAACATCAAGGAAGGCTGGAGAAACTACTGTAAGAAACTGCCAAATGAATATTGCCTCCAGCTAACCGATGTCATTGGTGATATCACTTTTGAAGAAGTCAAGGAAGTAGTGCACCAAATGAAGAATGGAAAAGCAGTAGGTCCCGACAAGATTCTACTAGAACTGTGGGAGAGATGAGATGATACTGAAATAAAGTTTTTCCAAATTCTGTTCAAGATCAGGAACGGTGACCCATTGCCAAACATGTCTCCGGAAAATTTCTTGTTGCCATTTTGCAAGAACAAAGGCGACTTGTAAAATTGTGGACATTACAGAGACATGAAACTAATTCCACTTACTCTAAAGATTTGGGAACAAATGATTGATTGTGTGAGGAAGTTCGTCCAGACGAACATTAATACTAACTAGTGTGGATTTGTACTGTGAAAATCTTCTGTAGATGCAGGTCAGGCCATGAGAATTCTAATGAAAAAACTCAGGTATGCCAAAAAAGACTTCCCATAGTTTTCATCGATATTGAGAAAGCATTCAACAGAGTGCCGAGAAATTGATTTTGACAGCAGTATGAGCTTGTGACATTCCAGAATCTTACGTAAATTTGATTCAGGATACGTACAAGGATGTGAACACACACGTGAGATGCACTACAGGGATATAAAAACCTTTTCCTCTTAACATTAGAGCCCACCAGAGCAGTGTTCTTAGGTTGTTCCTTTTCATCGTCCACGAACCTGCTACACAGGCGTAGCAGGGGGAGAGGTGATACTCCCACGTGGCGCGTCCCAGGTGGCGGACTTGAGGGAAATAAAATACCTCTCGCGGACCAAACACACTACCCCCTGCGGGTGGGGGAAGCACAGTAGAATACAGCCGCGGTATCCCTTGCCTGTCGTAAGAGGCAACTATAAGGGGCGACCAAGGGATGATTGAATTAGAACCATGAAACTACTCTTGATTCGTACCATCATGCGGGGAACACCATGGGTTGCATGTACTTGCGAGTAGTATCACTAAATTGGTATGAAATAGGTTTGTGATTAGTAATACCAATATAAATGGTCCGTTATTGGACATTATAAATTTTCCAGCCAGCTCACTCTTGGTTGCCAGCGTTTCGCCCTCGTGTGCTAGGGTGGGCTCGTCAGTTGGTACCTAGCACACCTACCAATACGCTGGCTAGTGCATACCGTGGAGGCCACTGCGTAGGCTAACTGGAGCCACCGGCAGTGCCAATGCACTAAGAGACTTTGTCTCATCACTAAAAATTGATGCCTGCTTGGCCATCAGATGATATAGATGTTGATTCCCATAGGGAATCTGAAATATTTGTCCTGAATGAGCAAATTTATAATACCAATATAAATGGTCCGTTATTGGACATTATAAATTTTCCAGCCAGCTCACTCTTGGTTGCCAGCGTTTCGCCCTCGTGTGCTAGGGTGGGCTCGTCAGTTGGTACCTAGCAATGTCCAATAACGGACCATTTATATTTATATTTATATTGGTATTGGTATTGGTATTATAAATTTGCTCATTCAGGACAAATATTTCAGATTCCCTATGGGAATCAACATCTATATCATCTGATGGCCAAGCAGGCATCAATTTTTAGTGATGAGACAAAGTCTCTTAGTGCATTGGCACTGCCGGTGGCTCCAGTTAGCCTACGCAGTGGCCTCCACGGTATGCACTAGCCAGCGTATTGGTAGGTGTGCTAGGTACCAACTGACGAGCCCACCCTAGCACACGAGGGCGAAACGCTGGCAACCAAGAGTGAGCTGGCTGGAAAATTTATAATGTCCAATAACGGACCATTTATATTGGTATTATAAATTTGCTCATTCAGGACAAATATTTCAGATTCCCTATGGGAATCAACATCTATATCATCTGATGGCCAAGCAGGCATCAATTTTTAGTGATGAGACAAAGTCTCTTAGTGCATTGGCACTGCCGGTGGCTCCAGTTAGCCTACGCAGTGACCTCCACGGTATGCACTAGCCAGCGTATTGGTAGGTGTGCTAGGTACCAACTGACGAGCCCACCCTAGCACACGAGGGCGAAACGCTGGCAACCAAGAGTGAGCTGGCTGGAAAATTTATAATGTCCAATAACGGACCATTTATATTGGTATTATAAATTTGCTCATTCAGGACAAATATTTCAGATTCCCTATGGGAATCAACATCTATATCATCTGATGGCCAAGCAGGCATCAATTTTTAGTGATGAGACAAAGTCTCTTAGTGCATTGGCACTGCCGGTGGCTCCAGTTAGCCTACGCAGTGGCCTCCACGGTATGCACTAGCCAGCGTATTGGTAGGTGTGCTAGGTACCAACTGACGAGCCCACCCTAGCACACGAGGGCGAAACGCTGGCAACCAAGAGTGAGCTGGCTGGAAAATTTATAATGTCCAATAACGGACCATTTATATTGGTATTATAAATTTGCTCATTCAGGACAAATATTTCAGATTCCCTATGGGAATCAACATCTATATCATTGTGATTAGTTGCAGTAAAAAGCCTGGCCTGGTGGATTCCAGTACCCGTGCATTGTACCCATGTGGGCAACACCGCGGGTCTGGGCGTAGCCTGTGAGTTGTACCGTACCGCTATATGAGCGGCACCGTGGGTCAGCGTTGCCTGTGATTGGTACCCACTATGTGAGGAACACCACGGGAATACTGGCGCCTGTGACTAGTACACCTAGGTGAGGAACCTTACCGGTCTGCGTTGGCTATGAGTGGCGCCATTGTGTGAGAAACACCATAGGTCTGCGTTCCCTGTACGAATTGCAATACTTGTGAGTAGTACCATCTTGTGTGGATCACCGTGAGTCTTCGCTACTTTTAATCAGTACCCCAAAAATAACAAATACCATGGTTCTACTTTACTCGCAACATGTACCATTCTGTGGGGCCTTAGACGTGAATTTAGCACCCCTTCAGACATCAAGCATCATTGTGCTTTATAAATGGTCCCTTGGTCGACAATACTCTAGACCTCGATGTTAGGCCCCTGTAAACAACAAGCATCATCATCATCGTCATCATCACCTTTTCATCGTCATGAATTTCCTGAAATCGGAAATCACGAATGCCCTTCTTGAGACATTACTGTTTGCTGATAATGTTGTGTTGATCAGTGACAAAGTGACAAAGCTTCAGGAGGTATTTGAAAAATTGTGAAAACTCTTAAAGACAATGGACTGAAAGTGAGCCTGACAAAGACCGAACATCTCCACTGCAGTTTTGAAGTTCCTGTGACTCCAATGCCAGTTATTTTGCTGAATCCAGCTTTGGCCATGATCATTCTCCCCTATTCTGAACGTCCTTTGATTGATCTTTTGTCTGTTTATTATGAATTAGTTTTCCTCAGCCCATTCGGCTAGTTTATTGAGAGCTGTTTGAAGCTTTTCTGTGTTCCGTGAAGCCATGACCATTGACAAAATATTTTAATGATCATCAATGATCTTACTGGTGAATGTTAAATACTCAGTCCCCATTGTTATGATTAAAAATTAACAGAAAAATTGAATGAATATTTGCCGGACTGAGTGGCTCAGATTGTTGAGGCGCTGGCCTTCTGACCCCAACTTAGCAGGTTCGATCCTGGCTTAGTCTGGTGGTATTTGAAGGTATCAGATGTCAGCCTCATGTTAGTAGATTTACTGACACGAAAAAGAATTCCGGCACCAGGACGTCTCTGAAAACCATAAATGTAGTTAGTGGGACGTAAAGCAAATAACATTATTGAATGAATATTTAATATTTTATAACTGCATTGTACTAGAAATAATAATAATAATAATAATACATATCAAAGAGATACTAAGTACAGAATAGAAAAGGTCAACCCGACACCAGTAGGATCCGAACCCACAACCTTCCGATTTTGCATCTGATGCTCTTACCAATTGAGCTATGGTAGCGTGGGTCATATTTGTTCCGTTGGAAAGGATATAAGGTACAGATCTGGCATTACTGCCATCATGACTGTTGAGTGTGTGCAAGTTGGTGATATAGGCCAATTCAATAAATATTTAATTTTCACGAACATGTCGTACACAGAATAAACTTTTGACCCAGTAGGTCATGTATAGTACATATCGAAAAGATGTTAAGTACAGAACAGAAATAGCCAAATGGACACCAGTGCGCTGAACCCACAACCTTCTGATTTTACATCAGATACTCTTACCAGTTGTGGCTTGGGTTATATTTATTGTATTGAAAAGGATCTAATAATAATAATAATAATAATAATAATAATAATAATAATAATAATAATAATAATATTTGTTTTACGTCCCACTAACTACTTTTTAAGGTCTTCAGAGAAGAAAAAGGATCTAAGCTACTACCATAAAGCTTGGTGAAGGGAACATTGTTGCTGTTAGTAATTAATACTCTAGATCAGGCATCGTCAATCCAGAGTGAAATGCCTTCGGAGCCGGTTTGCTCCCTGCTCTCGAGAATCTAGAGCAGTTCAGCGAGCAAGTAGGAAAAGTGCATGACATAGTACGTACTGAAGGCCAGTGACGCATAGGCATAGCACATATTTCTGGACAGGTTAGATTGCGCAACAATGCTCGTGAACTCGTGAGGTGACAGTAGTGTGTTTCCGCCTGTATCCTCACACTACATGGCGTTCAAATCTAGTCAGTAGATGTTGCATTTACTGTCAGAGAGTTCAGCACACTGTAGGCCATCGATGCCAACAAGTTTAAAACTTTCCTGGGAAGAAGAGTATTTAATAGTACAAGAAAATAACACAGCAAAATGTTTAATATGTAATGAAATGAAATGGCGTATGGCTTTTAGTGCCGGGAGTGTCCGAAGACATGTTTGACTCGCCAGGTGCAGATCTTTTCATTAGACCCAGGACCCCTGTGACCAAAGGCCAGCGCGCTAACCATTTAGCCATGGAGCCGGTCTAATGTAATAATTTTTAATGTGATTCAATATTTTATTACATATAATAAAATATTGAATCACATTACAAAATTTAATCTGCAGCACCATTATTCCTTGTGTCATGCCAACAAGTATGATAAATATGAAGTCCAAGAAAGGATGGCTTTGCTAGAAGAACTTAAAAACAACACATTTGAGGAGGTACGTAAATTTCATATTATCCTATCAACTCTTTATACAAGGAATTTCTCTCATCGGTTGTGTTATAAAGTTTGATAATTCATCAAAGATGATTTATTTATCTGCAAGTATGTTATATTTCATTATTTTTAACAGGAGGATATGCATTCAAGTGAACTGTTATTCGGACCAGTTACAAGATTGCTTTGCAGATAGGGCGAACTTTGAGACCCTTGTGAGAGTGCGTTTGTGAAAGAGCATATACGTCTGGCAGCTGAGGCAGTCTGTCCAAAACAAGTGGATGATTTTCAGTCTATTACCTTATCCTCTTCTGCAAATATGCGATGAATAAAGGACCTAGCTAGTGACGTTCATAGTCAATTATGTAGCATCAAAATAAATTTAATAACACTTTCACTGGCGCACAGATATTAATGACACTTCCCAACTTGCTATTTTTATCAGAGGCTGTAACCTCATCACAGGGTACATTAAATTAAGAAAATACATAATAATAAAATAATGAGAATGAAGCAAAAGAGGTACAAATATCAAAACAACAGTTGCAACCATCGTAATGTTCGGAGTTGCAAGTTGCTAGACGTGAAAACAAACAGGTAAACCAACATGACAGCTAATGAAGTATGTGGGAAGGTGGCTAGGATCTCTCAGAGGGTGAATGGTTACTTGATGTTGTAGGGAAAGAAAAGTGAACGGGGGTCACCCTTTAAAATCAAAATTTTACTAACAAAATAAAGATCAGAATAACATGAAGACATACGAAATTATGACAAATTAAAAACATTTGCACTGTAAGTAAGTTGGCGAAGTAAATACATTTTCAGTGAATGTCGCTTGGCCGGCATGTGTTACCAGTAAAAGTAATTCAGAACACACATTAAACAAAACAAAATTAGACTAGAAACGGGAACAATTACAAGCACCAAAGAAATTCAATTAATTTAAAAGAAATGAAAATGGCTTACAGGATTGCGTACTACATTATTAAATTAAAAAGGGAATGATAAAACTCGATCAGGGGCTAAGTTAAATTGCTCCCATATCCAAAACACTTCTGGTATGGAGCAGATAACTTAGCATACATCGAGGGACACTGAACTATGGGAGGCAATGTCGGGGGAAATTAAAAAGGAGAATTGCCTCCAAAACAAAAGGATAATAACTAGCTGCAAATGTTAAAGCTTTTAAGCAAAAAATGCTACTGTGTAAAAGTCAGTTCGTTAATGAAGACGCAACACATTTCCCTACTTTGACTGCAGAGTTGTGTCTAGCTCCAAACTATTCCAGTAAAACATTAGAAGAATATAAAGAGGTTTCAGTGCCACTATATGACGAATTTGAGAGTAAGTTTCATGATATTCAGGCATTAGAAAAGGATGTGCAGGTGTGCGCTACGCCCTTCCCAGTGGATGTGCAAACTGTTACACTAGAACTGCAGCTAGAGCTGATTGACTTACAGTACTATACTCAAATTAAAGATAAGTTTGCAAACACAAACAGTTTGATTGAATTTTATGTTCATTTTCCACAGGAGAGATTTCCTAGATTGCACATATTTTAAGTATATTCGGATCGACTTACTTATGTGAACAGATGTTTTCATTAATGAAGATTTTGTAAATCTAGACACAGAAGTAGGCTCACCGATGAAAACTTGAAATGTGCTTTGTGACTTGCCAGTATGCATACGACAGTACCAAATATTAATAAATACTATCTAAACGAGCCCAAAGGTCCCGTGAAGGAGGAGTACACCGATGATATGTTTCAATTCATGTGTTTAATTTGTTGTCATAAAGTCCATACAAGTATTGAAATGTATGTTAATGAGAGTGTAAAGAATGTGTACAAATCACATAAATCACATTTTCTTTTAGTAAATGTATGCATCCCAAAGCTTCAATTAATCGTGGTCCGCCTCCGTGTTGTAAATGTTAGTGTTATTAGCTGCTGTCCTCCGGGGCCCGGGTTCAATTCCCGGCACTGCCAGAAATTTAAGAATGGCAGGAAAGCTGGTATATGGTTGAAATGGTACATGCAGCTCACCTCCATTGGGGGCATGCCTCAAAAGAGTTGCACCACCTCGGGATGAGGACATGAGTTCACTTCACAGTTAATCGTGAAAATGTATTTATTCAGGACATGATGGACACTGCTGTATATTTCCTTCGTCAATGAATAATTTTCTTACCAGCTGTAATCTGTGTCCTGTTCATCTCACATGATCCATGCTCCAAATAATAATAATAATAATAATAATAATAATAATTATTATTATTATTATTATTATTATTATTATTATTATTATTATTATTATTAGCTGTTGTTCATGTTATTTCCGAGTGGCAAATACAGTACGACCATGGTATGCAACCCGCCTGTCCGCTGCTCTCTTGTCACGTGGCAGACAGCCGTCCCGAGCGGAGCAAGTAACACCGGCTCCGTAGAGCAACTAGCTGATGACATCTGCTCTAGATAAGTGCCCTGTTGTAAGTTATTGTGATGATTTAAGTTCCAGTATCATAACAAGCAAACAAACAAACCCTATGGTGCTACAGCCGTGATGGGCCCTGACCTACCAAGCGACCGCCGCTTAACCCAAAGGTCTGTAGATTACGAGGTGACATGTGGTCAGCACATTTTCTCTCAGCTGTTATTCTTGGCTTTCTAGACCAGGCCTCTAACTCACTCTCACTATCAAATAGCTCCTCAGCTGCAGTCACATAGGCTGAGTGGACTTCAAAGATATTTTTAGGGTAGTGCATGTTTGCATTTGCATACATGTTTGAAAATCCCAAAAATGATCATGCCAGGCCCTCTTTATCTTCCAGAAGCAGAAATTAGACCACATTTTTATAAAGGATATCTGTTTTATTTAATACAATACAATCCTTTTTCTGTGGATTTCATTCTTTTTGCTATGTTTCCAAATTATATCTGTTCTTCATATTATTTTCTTCAAATAAGTACACAATACTGGTAAATTAAATGTAATGTAATGACATGTTTATATTTCTTACAGGGATAGTTGGAGCTACAGCAATGAATACACAGAGCTCTCGATCACATGCAATCTTCACGATCATTGTGGAAAATGGTCTTGTTGGTGATGATGGGAAACAACACATCAAAATGGGAAAGCTTCATCTTGTAGATCTTGCTGTGAGTAGCAGTTTACCAAGTATTTTATGACAGATGAATCCTTCATCTCTCTGACCCTTGCAAAATTGACTCGTTTTATAAATTTGTGAATATCACACAACTCTTAAATGAAAAGTGATATTTATTTGTATATAAATATTGGACACTCTTGAGACTCGCATGCAAATCCCCTCCACTTTGTTGACAGTTGCTTGAACTATTTTGGTGGAATATTTAGAGCTTGATACCTTTTGATTTAAATCTGTAGATGAGGAATACTATATGTAATAGAATACCAACTGGATGTACAGCAGCATGCAAGTTAATTCGAACTAGGTACAGAAAAGGAATCCTGTAATGAAAGTTCCGTATATACGTACATAATCCCTGCATATTTTGCTTGAAATTTGCCAGCAGAAAGACAGGGTGTGGCTTGTATTTGCATCAGTGTCGATACAATACTCCTGTGCTTAAAGTAAATACAAAATTTTAATATTCCACCTTCTCAATACTAAAAAAATCATTTGATGTTTTTACAAAAACATTACAATGATATTAATAGGTACTAGTTTCAGTCCACTGTGGACCATCATCAGCCTAGCCAAATTACAACAGTGAAAGACATAGTGATAAAATGAAGTAAAATAATGTGGAGAAATGAGAGAGGATCTAGAAGGATGGGATGGTGGTGGAATGACAGACAAAAGTGAAAAACCGTATTTGTGAATTATGATAAAAGTAACAGAAGTGTTCACATTGACAAGTAAAATCTTTGTGAAGTCACGTAAAAACTCTTAATGAGATAGTCTTTGGTTGACAGTTACTCCTGTGTTGCACAATTAAAATATATAACTAAGTATATGCTTCTAGAATGTTCTAGATGTGAGTTCCACTTTAGCGTAGAGGGAAGAATTGTCCGATGAGACCAGCATAAGATTAAAAGTTGACAAAGTTGGACATGTTCTATGGTGGAATAAAAAGCTTGCTGTGTTAAACAGAAGTAGTCTCAGTTCAGTCGGGACCCCAATGAACCTTGCGCTGCGTGGAACAAACTTGCTGTATTGAATGCAACTTGCAATGCAATGCAACTTGGCTAGGCTGATGATGGTCCACAGTGGACCGAAACTAGTACCTATTAATATCATTGTAATGTTTTTGTAAAAACATCAAATGATTTTTTAGTATTGAGAAGATGGAATATTAAAATTTTGTATTTACTTTAAGCATAGTCTCAACTCAATACGGAACCTAACAATGAAGTTTATTTCTTTGAACAATACTTTTTTTTTTTTGCTAGGGGCTTTACGTCGCACCGACACAGATAGGTCTTATGGCGACGATGGGATAGGAAAGGTCTAGGAGTTGGAAGGAAGCGGCCGTGGCCTTAATTAAGGTACAGCCCCAGCATTTGCCTGGTGTGAAAATGGGAAACCACGGTAAACCATCTTCAGGGCTGCCGATAGTGGGATTCGAACCTACTATCTCCCGGATGCAAGCTCACAGCCGCGCGCCTCTACGCGCACGGCCAACTCGCCCGGTTTGAACAATACTCCTGACTAATAGAAATCTGAAAGTTGTCATTTTCTCTGCCCAATCAGTTGACAAATATGTTACTGCCAAAACCAGGAAGTGTGCCACAAACACGTCATTTACATGGTGTTAGTTTAAGTTAATATCACATGTTGTAGATGGCCATTGTAAGTTGTTATAGATTGTCCATGACTAAAGGAAAACTCCACATCAATGATATAACGTGAAGAAGGTGCAAAAGAATAAGATTCCATACATGATTGGAGGAAAAAATAAGGCTCATTTTGAATAGACAAGCAGTACCACAGTGTAATTTTCGGACAAAAAATGAGTTTGCGACTGAAAAAAAATACAGTTTGGATATGCTGCCACAAGTGAAATATGTCACTTGAGATCTATAACATAAACAAGAAAGTTAAACATTACGGGTCATAAAGCTAGCCATGGATGGCTCGCGTGTTTCTGAACAAAATAATTTTGATTTTCATAGGAAAATAGCACTGCACAATGTCTCCTGGCCAATTATGAAGAAAATATTGTGTATTTCCACATTGTTATCGTTTTGCACCAGTGAAATTATATTTAATTTGCTAACTGATAATGCAAATAAAACTTTTTTATTGTACTATAACAAGAAGTCCGCTATAGAGAGTAACAACAGTTTCCTTTATGCTGCTCAAAAATTTCTGTATCAAACTGAGTAATTTACTTTCACTGTTTCACCTGTTATTATGAATGATATAACATGCATTGTTCTATCAATTTTTTTCCAGCATAAATGCAGCATACGTTGAATATGATCAATGACTCATGATCAGTCATTACCCATCGACTCATGACTCCAAAGAACTTGTTTTCCCAATATGTGTGTATATAATGTGGCTGATAGCAATCGATAACTCGTTAAAAATCAAGGCTGAAGTAAACGATCGCTTAATTTTTAATATTAGGTACCGAAGTGAAGTAAGAATGTGATATTTCTCAAGATACAGCAGTGTGCATCACTGATTTCAGAGGTTAGGTTATATAATCTCATGCCTGCTTACATTTCAGAAAGGCTGTTCCCACATAAATTTGTAGTGAAAAGATGATAATTTACTACTGGGACCTGAAGTGTGTTTTCATGATAAATTCTTGCTTAAGTTAGGTTAAATGACACCGTTTGAGTAAAAAAAGAAATGTTTG
This sequence comes from Anabrus simplex, assembly GCF_040414725.1. Taxonomy (NCBI): domain Eukaryota; kingdom Metazoa; phylum Arthropoda; class Insecta; order Orthoptera; family Tettigoniidae; genus Anabrus; species Anabrus simplex. The sequence continues at coordinate 158,778,130 of NC_090267.1, forward strand.
CCACAGGATCCTCAGGAGTGATACTATTCTAATTTTCAAGAATGAAATTGAATGTGTGTGTTCACATAATATTGGAATTAGAAAATGACTAACAAGGCAATGCGTCTGCCTGTCACCTGGCAGCCCCAGGTTCGTTTCCTGGCCGGGTCTGGGGTTTTTAATTGTAAATTATTAATATCCCTGGCCTGGGGACTGGGAGTTTGTGTCGCCCTTAACGTTCCTTTCCTCACATTCAACACGGTACGCTTCCGCAGTTCCACTTACACGCAGGTTCATATCATATCGTAAAGTAATGGCAAAGGATCTACAGAGGTCGATGCCACGAACAAATTTTTTTTTTTTTAAGCCGCAGTATAGAATTCTTCCACGAAAATTGAAGTTTTGATTGTAGTGCCTTATTCCCCAACTTAAGATACTGATTTTCATTCAATTCTCTTGTAATGCACATACATACATACATACATACAGATGGACAGAGGTGACGTAAAATTTAAAAGTGCATTTCTTAGTAACTATGGACACGACTGATGTAGAAATACTATTCATTTTTTAATTTGAGCAATGTACAGACAAAACTCTTATTCCATATATAGTGAAAACTTGTTAAGATGTTTCTGCAGGATACAAGCAAAAGGATCGTGTTAAGTCAGAAAACGTACTAATGAATATGCAAATAAAAAATATCCAACAGGGATATGGAAACATTAGATAGGTTTTTTCCCTGACATGAGGGCATTTTACATCGTATATCCATGGGTACAGTGGAAACTGTAGGCTTATCTACCATTTCTAAAGATGAGAGGAAAGTATTAAAAGGTGTGAAAAACATGAGAAAACAAATATGAAAACCTTTTCTGCAGGGGATTATAAAATAACAAGTACCAGTACACTGAAAGGTGTAAACAACACCAGACAACAAATATGAAAACATGTGCACAGGGGCCAACAAAAAAAAAATTGAAGTATTAATGCGGATCATACTTTTTCGAAAACAAATGTTAGTAGAAGTCTTTTATTTCAAAGCAGTGGGTTATTAAACATTATTTTCTGGTCACTCTCTTAGACATTGAATTGGAGGTTACATTCGACCATGTGCAACTGCGAGGAATGACTTTGGCCACCATTTTGAATCAAACAAAACTTTGACCAACTTGAGTGATCGAGTCGAAACTCGAAGGTGCGAGCTTCAACATTCGTGACCTCTGCGCGCTTATGCCAGTCCTCTTTCTGACAGATTTTAATTTTGTCTTAAAAATGACAGGTGGCAAATTTCCTTCCTCTTCGTCATTAACTTAAGAAATTTTATATTTTCCGTGTCCATAACTAGGCTATCACAAGACAAATATGCATCACACTACTAAATTTCACACGATTATGTTCCTAATCCAGGCGACAAATATACATTACCCTTCACCGTACCACTCAACACAAAATCTATTTCTAATTTCTGAATGGAATGCGAAATACAAGCAAAAACAGGCTCATTTTTTATTCAGCAATCTCGCTGCTAACCAGCAAGCAAAACTGAACATTCTTGAGGCTAATGGCTAGCTCCCCGAAAGTGCAAATTATCCTTTGAAGTTCAGGATGGTCTTTTCTCGTAATCACGCAACTGTGGCGACGGCTCATACCCAAGTTAGAAATCACGTTTCTTTTAGAATGGATGACAAATACAGTAACATTTTCAGGTCTAGGAAAAATGTGATTGTACTAAGTGACAATAGCAAACATTTGTGACACGATAAGTGAGGTAATTGTATATAAACACGATGAGACTCGGGACTTGGAATTTATGATGTTCTAAGCGGGAATACGTGTTGATGAGGAACGCACTGATGAGGTTTCACTGTATATAGATACGGCATTGCAAATTAGATATGCTGAATATTATAAATTCATTTTTTATATTATAATCAGTGGGTAAATTTAAAATTTAAATAATTAGTATTACATTTTGTTTCATCTCATGCCATTAGGGGCCAATGACGTAGATGTTAGGCCCCTTTAAACAAGATTCATCACCACCTGTATGTCCACCTCCATAGCGTAACGGTTAGCACTGCCATCCTCGGGGACCCAAGTTCAATTTCAGGTACTGCCAAAAATTTAAGAATGGCAGGAAGGCGGGTATGTGGTTAAAATGGTACATGCAGCTCACCTCCATTGGGGGTGTGCCTGAAAAGAGTTGCACCACCTCCAGACCAGGACACTAGTTTACTATCAACTGTATGCACCACAGACAGGTAACAAAGAGGAGGATATTGAAGAATTTCTCGAGAAACTAGAAAAGGAGATGGCTGATATGGAAGTGATTATAATGGGAGACTTAATTGAAACTGAAAGACAAGGAAAGGAAGAAGTAATCGGCCATAGGAATGAAAAGGAAAAAAACTAGTTCAGTGTTTTGATAGGAATGGATTGATTTTGGGCAACAATGGTTTCGAGTAAATTACAAGATACAGTAGAAGTCTGTTATAGCGAGAATTCATAACAGCGAAAAATTTACTCACTATAAGGAATTGTCGTTATATCCGATTTTTGTATAAAAGTTGGAAAACCCTTCATGCACTTTAAAATCAGTATGAAACGGCAATCAGTTTGTTCAAAACTTGCATTTCCGCAGATGATATCCACACTACAGCTTACTTATTTGTTATTTTTCGTAACCCGATACTACGTGAAAGTGTGTGTTTAATTTCATTCTGAAAAAAAATATAGTACCGTTTTTCTCCGAATCCAAGATGAACCCCACTTTTTCCTTCAAAAAATTTTAATCAGGCTCAAAAAGAAATTTGTAAAATCATATGAATGCCTTGTTGTACAGTAGGCCTACGCATTTTTAGACTACTTTTAGACGTCGAACACTGACTTTCGTCACGTCGTGTTTTTTTTTTTTTTTTTTTTTTTTTTTTTTTTGCGGCTGCACAATTATTCTTTATTTCTGTGGGTTTAAGAACCATTAACTTAACATTGGCTTCATAATACCGAAGAGAACTTGTTGAAAATTTTCCGGCAATACCTATTCCATGCGTCTCTACAATACAACGATCCATCACAAAATTATTCTTTCTGTCTATAAAACTGTTAATTTTACGCAGCGTCAGATATAACCGGCTACCGCTACACGCACGTCTCGCTTGTCGGGTTCGGCCAAATCCAGCGGCTAGTGATGTATAGGCCTAATCGCGAACGTTGAAAGTCAGCGAATGAGTTTATTGCGCCACGGTATGGCCATTCCACCCTTGCGTTTTTCGTGCACATACCTCACAATTTCATCTTCAATTTCTTTAAAGGATCCTTGTTGCGGACTATTGAATGCATTTTTTAGCTCTTTGTCTTCACGCTAACGCCAAATATTGGCTTTAGTTAGGCCTATGCCGAAAATATTCCTGCTGTCTATAAACCTTAATTTTACTAAGCGTCAAGTACAATAGATGCGTTATGACTCTGCCACTGAGTAGCCATGGCTTTTCTAAGAATTCAAAGGGTCACATGTTTTGATGCCATTCTGCAGATTTGAGAAACACACAGGCACTCGACAACCGGTTGTCGCGGCTAGCGAATTGTAGTAAAGAGGCGGCCGTTTATTGTCAACAAGTTCTGTGCGCGTGTGAAAGAAGCAGCGTGGATACCGCGGTAGTTGCCAGTGGTATCCATTAACTTACTGTTAGGCCAGTGTTAGGCTGTGAATGCAACAACCCTTGAATTTTCGCATGAGATTCTGAGAAAACAAAGTCTTGGATTCGGAGAAATATGGTATCACTCCAGAGATTTCTGTGGCAAACACCTCAGCTTTCTTCTTCAGTCACCTTACCTAACCGTATATGTAGCCTATCATGAAAACATATTTGAAACGCATGTAGAGAAATAACCTCTTCGTGAAAAAATGTAAATAGCCGTAACTAGACGCGAGAAGATATGAAATATCCTCTGAAATCAGTGATGTACTCTGCCATATCTTGAGGTGTATCACATTCTTACTTAATTTCCGTCTATAACATTAAAATATATCGTTTATTCAGTCTTTATTTTTAACGAGTTAACAACTGCAATCGGCCACGTTATTTACGCATTTATTACGAAAACGTGTTGTCCTCTTTCATTTCAAATTTTCTCTACAGAACAGCAGTCGATGGGTATTACTAATTAACTCCAACATCGCCTTTGAATGTCAACGAGAGAGCTCGCAAATGCACAAAGTGAGAAAACTATACCGTACCGGTACCGAAGATGTCGTTCACATTTTGTTGCAAACGTTTCAGTTTTCTTTTTCAAACAGCGTCACGTATCCTAAATTAACCGTACTATATGTATGATAAAAGGATACTTCAAGCATCAGTAGAGAAATTATACCTTTCTCGCTATAAATTTTCATAATAGCCTTTCCGTAATTTAACAAGACGCGACAAAATATAAACTAACCTCTGAAATCAATTAAGCACTCTGCCATATCTCGAGCTGTATCCCATTCTTACCTCATTGCAGTATTTAGCCTTAAAATTCAGCGGTCGTTTAATCAGCCTTAATTTTTTACGAGTTTTTTTTTTGCTATGGGCTTTACGTCGCACCGACACAGATAGGTCTTATGGCGACGATGGGATAGGAAAGGCCTAGGAGTTGGAAGGAAGCGGCCGTGGCCTTAATTAAGGTACAGCCCCAGCATTTGCCTGGTGTGAAGATGGGAAACCACGGAAAACCATTTTCAGGGCTGCCGATAGTGGGATTCGAACCTACTATCTCCCGGATGCAAGCTTCACAGCCGCGCGCCTCTACGCGCACGGCCAACTCGCCCGGTTTTTTACGAGTTAACAACCGTTATCGGACACGTTATTTACGAATTAATTTCTCTTTCATTTCGAATTTTCTTTATGAAACAGCTGTCGACGGATATTACTAATAGACTCCGACATCGCCTTCGAATGTCGACGAGAGAAATCTCTAGTGCACATAGCGAGGGAACGATGCCGAAGGTAATCGATTGCATGCAATATCATCGCTGGAGTGCATAAATATCGGTAACGGAAAAAATCGTGCGCGCTTAGTCACTCGTAATAACGGATACGCCCGTGATAGGGTTCTCGCTGTAACCGAAGGATGATACACAGTTTAATATAGGAATTTTGAAGGGACAGAAAAAAGTCGTCGTTATAAGGGAGTTCTTGTTATATGCCGTACTTGCTATAGCGGACTTCTACTGTATGGCTGAAATGACAGAAGAATAATATCAGTAATTGATTACTTTCTGGTGGAAGGACACAATTGATGGATATAACAGCTTTACAGGAAGAAGCATTCGATGGAAATCATAGAGTTGTGATAGCAAAAACGGGAGTAGAGAAAATGGAAAAATTAAAGGAGGTAAGAGAAAGTAAAATAAAAGTGTAGAAATTAAAAAATAAGGATGTACAGGAAGAATAATTTCTGTATAAACTGAAACAACAAATTCCAGTTAAAGTAGTGGGAAATGTGGAAGATGAATGGTCCAACTTTAAAGGGCATTTGTAAGTGGGGCACCGAGTGCCTGTGGTGGAACATCGACAAGAGTGAAAAAAAAGGAGACACCATGCTGGAATGAGAAGGTGAGAAAAGCAGTGAAATAAAATAAGAAAACGGGCAAGAATGAAATAGAGATAAACAAGAAGAAAGCAAAAGGAAATATCTTGATAGTAGAAGGAAATATGAGAAATTGGTAAGACAAGAAAATTGGGAAGAATTTACACAAAAGATGGAAACAGATGGACCTGGCAGTAAAAAAAATCCTGCATGGACTTAAAACAAAGTAATAGGAAAGAAAGAGTTTATACAAAGCTGATAAAAGAGGAAGGTGGAGAGTTGATAACATATCCAGAAGAAATAAAGAGAAGATAGGAATATAGAAGGTCATTCAGGATCTCTGGGTATGATGTTTGAAGGGTAATCAGCTTATGAAAAGCCATGTTTCTATCAACGATCATGCTCATTTCTAGCTATAGCCTAACAACGAAATTTCCATTGCAGCAGACTTTTTTGCCAGAGCTAGCATGTCTATCTTATCCCGCTCCCTTGACAGGCTTTCCAGAGGTCACTGATAGTGCATGGACACCTTTTTCCCTAAGGCGCTTTTTAGGAGTCCAAATGCACAGAAGTCCATGGGTGACCCATCGGGTGCCTCCACCGAAATGTCAGTAAAAGAATTGTACAAATTCCAGTTTCCGTCTTCATTCTCTCTAAGAACAGACAGAACAGACAAGTCGAACGAGAGGTGTGGCTGGATGCTTTATCTTGATGTACCCATACCTGATTTTTTGCCCTCCCATGCAGTGCTGGGATATCTGTGTTATAAACGGGTGTTAAAACCTCTTGCTAAATAGTATGTAGAGTTCACCTTCACATTATTAGCGACAAAGCAAATGGTTAACTTGCCATTGTAGCAGTATCCAGCGATGATCATAAAACCCCTTGGAAAACATTCCTGGCATTCTTTATACATTGTTTGATAATTATTTTTTTTTTGTCTCTAGGGCAGTAGTAAATCGAGCGCGGTTTGTTACAATCACCAAGGTACACATATGCTTCATCTAATGTGACCACATTTTTCCATCTGTCCCCTGTCAGATAGCCCTCACACAGCCTTCTTGCGTTAGTACAACGTTCCAAAATGTGATGATGCACGAGCTTGTGAACTCAGTGCTTATGCCGCTTTAATAATTGCAGGTCCTTGTTGATTATGGTGATAACTGTTGAAACAGACATTCCAAACTTACGTGTGATAGTCCTTTAGGGGGCAGGACCTTCACTTGCTTCACTACTTCTCGTGTCCGGATGGTGGCTGGTTGTGGATTTGCTTGTGTTTACCCCTCTGGAATTAAGCACATTCAGTCTTTACCTTTTTTTTTATTCAATACAGCACTGATCCCGTTCTTTGATATCAAGAAATCACTCTTCTTGCACATTCCTTGGATTGCAGAATATGTATATTTAGCATCGGAAAGGGCTGTAATGTACCCCTCCCAGTAAGGGTCCGTCCACTTCAGCATCGTTGCAGCTAATGTCACGAAACTCAACACACACGTTCTCAGTACTGACGTGAATTATCACTCCCCATTTTGACATACTTAAATTGGTAACAGTGCCGCCAGCAGCTTTCAAACTCGTCACCAGAGATCGCAAACGACGTTCTGTATTTTTTTAATCTGCTAATTGTGAGAAATTGTGCAGAGCAGACGGTAATAATACGGTGTGATGACTCAAGAGTAGATGATGATATAAAAATGTTAGAGGTGGAATTAGCAGTCTGTAAATTGAACATGGAGAAGGCACTAGAGATGGATAAAATTAGTGTGAAAATGGTTAAGTCTGCTGGACCTGTTGGACTACAGTAGGTGTACAGATCGTTAAAGTGCATATGGAAACAGAAACGTTTGGCAGAAGAAGCCTGGGAAAGGGAATAATACCAGTTTGTAAGAAGGGGGACAAAAATATTTATGGTAACTATAGAGGAATTACACTCTTATTACGAGTGGCAAAAATATTGGAAAGGATATTAGAGAGGAGAATAAGAAGGTAGGAGATTTGCAAGAGGAACAGTATGGCTTTAGAAGTGGAAGATCTACTAAAGTGGACCCAATCTTCAGCTTGAGGCAGTTGATGGAAAAGAATTGGGAATATGGAAAGGATCTGATCGTGACATTCATAAATCTAACAAAGTCATACGGTAGTGTTCCCAGGGAGAAGGTTTGGGAAACCATGGCCAAAATAAAAGACAGGGTACACATACTGTAGAAATGGTGCAAGCAATGTACAGCAGCTGTGTCAGCAGCATAGAGACTCCGGTTGGAAAGATGAAATGGTTTAGAAATGAAACTGTTGCCTCTTTTGTTTATAATGGCGAAATTGTAAAGGAGACAAAGGAAGCATATGGGAATAGGGAGATGAAGTTATTACTATTTGCAGGCGATATTGTGGTCTGGGGAACAAACAGCAAAGAATTACAAGAACAACTTGATGCACTGAACGATAAAGTTGAAAAGTATGGTATATAAATCAGCACAGAGAAAAGCAAGACCATGATGATATGAAAAGGAGAAAGCAAGAGAAATGCATTGTGAAAATTGGTGGTCAAAGCCTTGAAATTGTTGACAGTGTCAAATTCCTAGGGAGTGAATTAATTCAAAATACAAGGCTGGACATGGAGATTAGCAAGAGGGTGCAACAGGACAATTAATTCTACCAAACTGTGAGAAACTTTGTCTGCAATAAGGGATTACCAAAGAATTGTAAAGAGATAGTGTACACAATGTAATATATTGACTTACATGGCTGAGATGTTGATAATGACAAGTAGGGAGGAGAGTAGAATTCAAGCCAGCAAAATACATAGGCCCAGTTTCTTCAGTGAATGTTAAGAGTTAACACTACTGTTAAGGAAACTTAACGCATAATTTAACAAAATGGCCAACTCATCAGAAATTGTTCATTCTAACTAATTGTTAGTACTTGTGTTAAATTAAGATGGCAGCAGCCCTGTGTTAAACCTCTTAATAGGTATTAAGATTTCTAAATGGTAGCCGGTAGAAGGCGTAAGTTTGAAGCTTCACTGCTGTATTTATTTATTTTTATTTGCCATATGATGGATAATGACAACCTATAAACTATTTACACAACCAGTGAAAGATGAGTACAAAGTAAATACAAATTATCATATCTATACAGTCAAAGAAAGCAATTTACAAAGTTTGAAAGAACAAGAAGAAAATACAATATATTTACATCACTATCCACCTATCAACTCGGACAGTTCGTATATACACATTGAGTGTAAGTGATGTACATCTCACTAAATGTGAATGTCCAAACCCGCCACCCACTTCACTGCTTCGGGTGTTGCTGAGTTGAGGTATTCCATGGTGCCAGTGAGAGCACGGAGTGGACATTCCTGCACTTTCATTGTTTGTCGAACCTCCCCACAATCACAGTATGGAGAAACTGACCAGCCCCAGGTGAGTAAAGTAGATGCTGTTCTACCTACTCCACATCTCATGCGATTTAGTCTACTCCAGGTGCAGTGTGGCAGATCGAAGCCTACCAGTTTTGTGGATGGGTTATTAATATCCACTATTGCCCGAGGTGGGTATAAGGACCACTCTGTTAACCATTTAGAGGTGGGTTGAAGTTGCTGGATGTTATCTTCACGGCAGTCTTCCAAGCAGGCTGGCGAGACTTAAGGCGTGTGCATTTCTGTCTGATATCCTCATGAACAGGTAGATGTTCATTCTTCAGCATTCTGGTCCATAGCTGAAAAAGGGCCTTCTGTCTCCTGATATGTGGAGGTAGTATATTGCTGAGAACTGGTAACCATTGGGTCGGTGTAGCACGAAGTGTACCAGTTATGATCTGCATGGTTTGACGAAGTTGTGAATCTACTAGCTGTGTGTGAGCACTGTTAAGCCAGACACCAGAGCAGTATTCTGCTGCAGAATAGACCAAAGCCAGGGATGTTGTCCTTAATGTGTTTCCATCCGCTCCACAAGAAGTTCCAGCCAGTCGTTGGAGAATGTTATTACGACTTTTTAGTTTGTTGGCAGTTTTCTGCAGGTGATTTTTGTACGTAAGAGACCTGTCCGTTGTTACTCCTAAGTAACTGGGATTGGCACAGTATTTTGTAGTTCATGACCCATGAAGAACACCCTTGGATGGTAGTTTGCTTCTGGGTTGTTCAGTTGGAATGTAGATGTCTCTGTTTTCTGTGGGTTAGGATGGAGATACCATCTTTGAAAGTAGTCATCCAACAGTTCAAGGTCTCAGTTGAGAACTATTTCAGCTTCTGCGAAGTTGGGTCGTTGAATTGTAAGGCAAATATTGTCTGCATATATGAACTTTCGGGACACTGTTTCAGGCAGGTCGTGGATGTATAAGTTGAAGAGAGTAGGAGATAGAACCGACCCTTGAGGCAGACCGTTGTTGACTTTGTGGAATTTGCTTATGTTTTGTTCTGAGTGAACTTGAAATAGTCAGTTGCTTAACATTCTGTCAATTAGTGTAGTAATTTTTAAGCAAGGAACAGCTTTAATCAGTTTAAGCATAAGACCTTCCCTCCAGACTGTGTCATATGCAGCTGTAAGATCTAAGAAGACAGACGCTTTTCAATTTCTTCTCAAAGCCAACCTCCAAATATGTGGTCAAGGACAGTACTTGATCACTACAGTCACGGCCGGGTCAAAATCCTGCTTGCTCAGCTGGAAGGAATGCTTCGATGGCTGGTGCTATTCGGTTTAGTATCAGTCTTTCTAATAACTTGTAGGTGACGCAGAGTAGAGCTATAGGTCGATAGCTTTGTGGGAGAGTTGGATCCTTTCCTGGTTTCAGAAGGGCAATAATTTTTGACTTCTTGAAGATTGGGGGAAGTCTTCCTGACTGAAGTATGGAGCTGAAGAATGCAGCAAGCCATCTTCTTGTAGCTGGACCACAGCTTTTTAGTAGTTCTGTATAGATTCCATCTAGTCCTGCAGCTTTGCCATTTCGGAGTGATTTTAATCCCTCGTCAACCTCTTGTGATGTGAAAGGTTGTGAATAGGTCGCGTTCGGTTGTGTTTCTCATTTTGCCTGTTTAAGCTCAGTTTTAACCCATTTTGTGGTCAGTTTATTCCTTGTTGTTTTAGAGGTGGAAACAAGGTGATTTGCTATTGCTTACCTTGATTGGGGGTTGATCGCTTACTGGTAGAGTACTGTAGTTGCAAATGTTATTTCTAATGTAAATAGCAATTCCATATTTAGCATGGTCGTGAGCTGCTGCTATTTTAAATCCTGGTATCTTTCCCCTTCCCAATAACTGTTCAGTGTTCTCTGTGTGTATTTCCTGTAGTACGACAATGTCAGCTAAGTGCTTCTGTAAGATGCTTGATAAATACTCACTCTTGGCTCTACTAATACCTTCGATGTTAAACTGGCAGACGTTGATCTGTGGGCCGATCTTCCGTGTTTGAAATTCATAGTCCTTTAAAGGACTGTTCGACGAATATAGGTTATCATGACCGAGAGGTCGTTCATGACAGTTCAGTCTCATCTTGACCGTAGTTGCTCGCTTAGCACCACCCGGGGGACACGTGCAGGGTAATAGTAGGTAATACCTGCAGACGTGAGCAACAGTGGACCCCCACTGTTGTATGAAGACTAATAGTCTAAATAAACTGCTGTATGAGACGATATAAACTGAAGAAGGAAAAAACCAAACCAAACCCCATGGCACTACAGCCCTTGAAGGGCCTTGGCCTACCAAGCGTCCGCTGCTCAGCTCAAAGGCCTGCAGATTACGAGGTGTCGTGTGGTCAGTACAACAAATCCTCTCGGCCGTTATTCTTGGCTTTCTAGACCGGGGCCGCTATCTCACCATCAGATAGCTCCTCAATTCTAATCACGTAGGCTGAGTGGACCTCGAACCAGCCCTCAGGTCCAGGTAAAAATCCCTGACCTGGCCGGAAATCAAACCCGGGGTCTCCGGGTAAGAGGCAGGCACGCTTCCCCTACACCATGGGGCCGGCACATAGAAGGCAAAGGACGACCCATACTAAGAAAAAGAACTACTTTTTAGAGTTGTCAGAAGAAAGTTTTCTACAAAGATATCTAATTACCAAAACCATAATGAACAAGATACCAGAAGAAATTGAAAATAGGTTATAGTTTCCCACAGTTTGAAACTTACCAGTATCTCCAGTGTAGCAATTGCCTATAATTCTTAGGTATTATCCTCCACTCTTTTCTTGTAATTATAGGTGACTATGTTCATGAGTGCAAGACAAGAGTGTGTAGAATTCTGCAAAGTATTCCTGCTGCCATTGCAGCATTAACAAGGCATTACATTATTTTCCCTCAGTAAAAGAATGCCCAAAAATAATTCAATTATCATATTTTCCCAGTGATATAGGTGCACTCACATAAGAATATATTGAATGTTGCAATATAACATTCTGTTTTCACATTTTTCAAGCACATCCACATACTTTCAAACCAAATCTATAACAACATTTGTCTCGCATTCATCTGAACACTTGTGTTGCCTCTTACTTGACATGTTTATGTCTTAATGCTTTCCACCAACCATAACCTATAACCATGTGTGACAAAATATTATTTCAGCACACCGCTAGGAGTACTTTATGTAAAGAAACAAAGATGCTTACTACCAAATGCGTTCAGAAATCTCACAGAAATGTGTTAATTTGTCTTTAACAATTGTTTCGTAACAAATGTTGGAAATGTATTCGTGAAACAGGGTTTTTTTTAACCAAAGTGTTAAATTAATAACCATTGAAGAGCCTGGCATGAGAACCAGACAACTCCACTTTCTGGTCAGTCTTTTTTAATGATGGCAAAAAAAAAAAAAAAGTCCATCTGCTGGTGCAAGAACTGTACTGCTCCACTGATTTGGTGTGTAGTAGGAGTGTAAAAGGAGCTGTCAGGGTTGTTTTAACTGTTTCTGCTGGCACATGAACCCAGATAGGGCTATAGTTCAATTTTCAAGTGAAAACATATTTTATAAAAGGCAGTTGTGATTGTATAACTTTTGTATACACTCTGGAAAGAATAACATATCATTCTGTTATATTTATGATGAAACTGTTGGTAGAAAGGTTCAAAATGAAGTTATTAGCATGCATGATCATTTCTTACAAAGCGAGATAAGTGATGTCATAACTGTCTTGTATCTGTTCTCGGCATAGAAAGAGAACCTCAGTTATTTTCATTTTCTGGACACACACGTCAAAGAACTTGGAAGATTTGAGAAAATAATACACTAGTATCCAGAGTCCGGACACCCCGAGAAGGAAAAACGAAAGCAAGAGAGAATATATTTGCCACAAGATTATCATGCCCTGGTACAGAATGCGAGTTGCAAGTTCATTGTTCATGAGGTAACACGAACAGTGCTTTTGGACCACACAACTCACTTCAAAACCTTCAAAACATCCTGTGAACCTCATTTCTTTGGTGTATATAAATCTTGTTGCATTGTAACAATATTTACTCTCACAGTAAGTCTACTGTATAATAAAGTATCTTACATTGATAACTCAGATAAATAGTTCTGGTTGTTGCATTCTCCGTAGTAAATATAGTTCACCGGGGCATGAAACAAGACAGCTCCAGCGGTTGTGTGAATAAAGTGAGAAGAGTCCAGTAAAACAGGAGACCTAGAACAAGGTGGATAGATTAGAAGAAGAAGAAGAAGAAGAAGAAGAAGAAGAAGAAGAAGAAGGAGAAGAAGAAGAAGAAGAAGGAGAAGAAGACTGTACTGGGACAAAATGATGAAAGAGGAATGACGGTCCTCTGGTATTACAATCATGAGCTTCTAACCATAGTTTCCTTCCTTCAGTGATAAAAAGGACCCAATTTTTTGGAATCTTTTCAAAATTGAATGCACTCTTGCCATACCGAAGCATACTTCAACTTGAAAGAAAATAACTATAATTTTTCTTCCGATAGCACTTACAGTATAGTTGATGCTTCTAAGAATCCATGAATTTTACAAAATTTATAAGAAAGAAAGAAAGAAGGAAATCTGTCATCGACACCAGTATATTTTTATTGGTTGAGAACGACTTGTCCTAATACAATATTTCAATTCATCCATATACTTACGAGAAAGGAGATTAGTTAATGTGGCTTTTTTTTTTTTTTCTTTCATAAAAATATTCCTCCTTTAAATTTCTCTTTCCTAGTTTTAGAATAGATGATTATGATTTTTCTTTCTTGCTTTGCCTTGCATATGGCAGCTATGTTCCGAGCAGGGTCATATAAAATTTATTCAAAATTTGTTCCATTTGTGTATTGGTGTAAATGAGGCAAATGAAAGTAAGAACTGTAGCTAACTGTAGCTAAACAATGTGGAGATTTGTAGTAATTTATAGGATGTCTTGTATCTTCTCTGTTAAATCTTTTAATTTATTGAACTGTACTGTGTTTCTCTCTTTTATAGGGTTCAGAAAGGCAGAGTAAAACTGGAACAACAGGCTTAAGGTTCAAAGAAGCTACAAAGATAAATCTGTCACTCTCTGTATTGGGTAATGTGATCTCAGCATTGGTGGATGGTAAAAGTACTCACATCCCATATAGAAATTCCAAGCTCACTCGTTTGCTGCAAGATTCTTTGGGGGGCAATTCAAAAACAGTTATGGTAAGTGAAAAGTAGCTGTTATAAACAGTGGATCTGGCAGAACTTTGTGACATGCGTGCTAGAATAAATTTAATAATAATTGTACTTTATGACCGTTATGAAAGGTATACAGATTTTTAAAAATGCTTTCATTAAACTTAATAATGTTTTTTAGGGGTGTATAATGTAGATGTAACATGATGTACCTATTGTACCTTGCTCTCTTCTTATAAAATCGATGCCTGCTACGCTATCTTGATGTGCACAAAAACATCAGAAATAATCAATCACATCATAAAACCATCACTTGTACAGAAACACACTCATTCACGTTTTTATAATGCATTTGTGAGGTTAACCCTTTGCTAAGGATGTGAGGCATCGACATTAAGAAACTCAACAAGTTTCAAGAATCACTGCATGAGAAATGACGTTCATGCGCCGTACTGCGGGATACACCAAGTGAGATCATAAAAGGAACGAAGAGGAGCAAGAAGAACTGAAAATACAATCAGTAACTGACTACATCTACAGTTATCAGGAAAATTGGAAACGTCATACACAAAGGATGGAACCTGGAAGATTGCCAAAAGAGATTCTCCAATATCAATCCAGGGGAAAAGGATCTGTCGGGACGTCCGGTGAAGAGGTGGCATGACAACGCAAGACCGTAATGGGAAGATGATTAAGATGATTATGATTTTTCTTTCTTGCTTTGCCTTGCATATGGCAGCTATGTTCCGAGCAGGGTCAAAACAATATTTTAAGAGTTGAAATGTCAGGATCTGTAAGAGTTAGATACTTGAAACAAAAACCAATTTATAGAATGAACAAGCAGGTCACATATACATCATTCAGCCTTTTCCTTATCACAGCAGTTGAACATATGTCTAAACTTCAATTATACTTTTTGTTCAAAATTCTATTTTTGAATCACATTTACTACGAGAAGGATACAGTGATGGTTTGGAATAACAAAGACTGTACAGCTTGTTAATGCTGAGACAAGCAAACAAACCCCACGGAGCTACTGCCCTTATGGACGTTGGCCTGCCAGGCGACTACAGGTCAGCCTGAAGGCCTGCAGATTACAAAGGGAAGTACAGTCAGTGGGATGAATCTCCTCGGCCGTTATTCATGGCTTTCTAGACGGAAGTTGACACCTCACAATCAGACAGCTCCTCAATATTGTAATCATGTAGGCTGAGTGGATCTCAGATCCTGATAAAAATGCCTGGACTGGCTGGAAATCTAAACCAGAGTGTCTGGGTCAGAGGCATGCACACTACCCCTAGACCGCAAGATGAGCTTGTTAATGGAAAGGCTCCATATTTTCTCAACAAAAATAAAAAAAGGTGGTCACCTTACAAACTGGACCTTAAATTCATATAGTTCTATACATGGGTGAGAGTATTTTACCAAAATGGCTATAGCTCTAGGGTATTACTTTTCAATTCATAATGTATCTGTTTTACAATGATAAATAGGTACATCATGTTACATCTGCATTATACACCCCTGAAAAACAGTATAAAGTTTAATGAAGGCAATTTTTAAAATATGTATACATTTCATAAGGGTGTTACTAAATTTCTATAGCCTCTCCAATTTTCTTGCGATATTCCTGGGAATAGCTGCTTAAGTTTTGGTTCTATCAAATGAAATATCTTGTCTTGTTTCACAGGAATGCGTAGCTAAAGCTGAAATTTTTGTAGTCTTGTTCTTGGTGTGGAGGATATGTTACTTAAGTTGGGTAAAAAATCAGATGCTTAGTTTTACCTATGTAGCAGATACCACAGCTACATTCAGTGTGGTAGACTCCTGAGGTCTGTAATTCTGTTGCATCCTTGACTGGTTGCAGATAACTAGATAACTAGCAAACTTCCTGTGTGTTTTGGAAATGACCTTAATGACATATTTGCTTAGTATCTTTTGGGTCATGGATGATTCCCTATGGAATGACCCTTAAATCAACTTTCTCTGTTAGATACATCGCATGGAGCTAGTGTTAATAATAATAATAATAATAATAATAATAATAATAATAATAATAATAATAATAATAATAATAATAGTGACTTGTGGTGTAAGTATTGAATTCAAGTAATTCAATATCTAACCAAATACTAAATCTTTTGTCAATTTTTTTAAATCATCAGGACTTGCGGTACACCCTGTAGCACACATGCCTATTTTGCCATGGCTTACTTAGATTGAACAAGATTGGTTGAGAATATCGAATGGTAAACTCCTGGGTGTTCATTGGTTGTTTTTTCTGTTGTGCTGTTTCCCCATCTCGTGCATGCTCCCTTCTGGAAGTGTTGCAGTGTTGCTTCATTCTGATTTTTGGGATCCTTTAGAGCAGACTTGTTGTCCGGGAGCTCTGTGCTGTGACTACTACTCACTGATATAAAAATATTAAACAATTAAAATGAAATAATATTAAAATACTCATGAAATAAAATGCTCAATCGTCGGACTATATACTCACACTTAGTACTTACCTGATTACTTACACATACAGTTGTTGATGGGTGCCAGCTACGAATAGATGTAACGATAATAGAATGAGAGTCTTGAATATCTCTAGGGTGTAGGGTAATAAGCTTACTTCGACAGCATAACATATAGGTTCTGGAAAAAAGAGATTGGTGTTTGGTTTCCCCATTAAAATGTGAGGTTAGAGTATATGATCTGCTATTGAAATGAAACAATTACAGTGGAACCTCGATTCTCCGTTTTTGGAGGGACCACGAATAAAAAACATACAACATGGGAAAACGATAAATCCAGGAACGAATGAACCATCAACAATTTGGCTAAACATCTCAAAACTGAAATATGTATACTTATAATCTTACAAACGCCCCTAAACCAAACCAAACTACAGCCCAGTGGGCCTTCCACTTACCAAATGACTGCCCTAGGTCCGAAGGCCTGCAGATTACGAGGTGACACATGGTCAGTGTGACAAATCCTTTCGGCTGTTATTCCTGGCTCTCTAGACCAGGGTTGCCATATTACCATTAAATGGCTTCTAAATTAAAGGTAATTGTAGAATAACTGAACCTGGATCCAGCCCTCATATCCAGGTAAGAATTCCTCACCTGGCCAGTAATCGAACCCGGGCCCTCCGGGTGAGAGGTAGGCAAGTTAGACCGCGGTGCTGGCTTCAAACGTTAATTACTGGTACGCGACTTAAAAATCTCAAAACTTTACATTAAGTTTTACCGGGGAAACTTCATCAAATTCCTTTGAAAACTTCTTTCAGTTCAGCAACTAAGATCAGCAAAACTCTTCGAAAAATCTAATACCCGTAACGCCAAGCCAAACAACAATCGACCACAAGTAGTTTTTAATTCTCTAATAAAATAAGGCACATTAGATACAAAAGCGCCCAATATGATGGCGAAATCCTTTATTTTTTAATCTTCCATTGTAATTTGGTCACAGGTATATTGTTCGCAGTCAGTCTATGGAAATCTTGTACCGCGTAAATTAGGCCTGTATTTGATTAGACCTACATCGATTTTTAGGTTATGTTGAACTGGAGAATATGGTTTCGAATCTAAGTATCAATCCTCAAGTTCTTGAATGCATTATATTCAATTCTGCCCGTCATTAATCACAATCAAATTGGAAAGAGAAAATATATCATTAACACTTCCGAAATTACGATTATTCCCGACCTTAAGCTCAGCTGGAAAACGCGCTCGCTGTACAAGTCGGTACGAGCAAATGATACAAAGTTTTTTAATGTTACGAGCGCAAATAAAACGACTGCATTTTTTATACCATTTTAACACAAAAACATGAAATCCCCCACTCTTATATTAGGACGAAAACAGTAATAGGCAATCCCAAAACATCCCATGGCTTTATGTATATAAGGTGCAACATCTGTTCTGGTCTCGATAGTATAATCGTATACGATATATTAAAATACTGGTACTAAATTTGTGTTACGTAAGAAGGAGCAGTTTCGATTCCTGCCTGAAAGCCCAGTGACTATACAGTGCCGTGAGGGAAATGCCCAAAAACCTGTTCGGCGATACACTCGAAAAAAGTATTAAAAAAAAAAAAAATCTCCCTGGACATAATGTAGATGTTTTGCACATACGAGCATTTGACAAAACAAGTTCTGTCTTCAAATAGAGCTCCCAAAATCAAAAAGCGTTCTGTCTCCTCCCAGTTGTTGTGGGCACTCTCTGCTTTATACTATCCGAATGCGATGCTAAGATGATCCCTTATGCAAGTTCACCGCCGATCACTTTTCCAGTACAGCACTTCCTAAAATTACCACAATGATGGGACGTCAACACCAAGATCCGGAAGTATGCTGTAGCCGTCCTCTCGTAAGATACAGTTTCTTGAAAAACGCGTGATCGAGGATTTAGCATTGATGGGACTGAAATTTCTGGACGGTTGATCCAGGAAATTGTTTCTTCGAGGAACGTATAATGCAGGATTTTTACAACGTGATTTAATCAGGATGCTCGCAGGACCACGTAATTTGAACTAATAATACGGAAAAATGTAGCTTCCGGGAACGTAGGTTCTACTGTAATTTATTTGATACTAAACAAAATATATTCTTTAAAAACTGACTGTAACGAGTGAGGTTTACTGTGATAATTCGAAAGATAATATAAAACTCTGACATTATAACTGAAGGCATAAAATTTGAAATCATCTTGACTGGACATTTAAACGTTATACAATAAATTTATCCCTCACTGTTCACTTGACTGTACCTCGAACACTTTGAGTGTTATTATGACGTATTCCTTTGAGTTGGTATCAGCTGTAGTTATCTCAAACCTAATTTGGTAATGTATCCTTTTAGTTTCACAAACGAGATATAGCATGTCTTGAAATTATATTCACACTTCACAATCAACTTTACAAGTAATTCACTGATAACTGTTAGTCTGCATTACGACGACTCAGTATTCGGCTGTCACCTAACTGACACAAGAACTCAACTGAACAGATGCACGAAACACACTCCGAACATATAATCCATTTGGTCATTGACGATTACGTATCCATTCAACTGTTCCCCATTCGTCTCCTTCTGACTTCTTGGCAAGTCTCTCCATCTCCTTCCAACCAACTGCTTCCAACCAACTGAACTATCCAACTGACTCACTGACCATCTGTTTCATCACCATCCAAATTACTGCCACTATAGTATACAGCTCGTCTATGATGTCACTCCCATCCAGCTACAAATATTACATATTATGTTGAAATAGCCCCAGGCACACTAGGGACTCCTTAAATATGATATCTCTAAATGCATACAATGACAGTGATGACTTGACAGTTACGTTAGCAGTATTACACCATATGTTGCAATGTTAGAAAGTTTCACAAAACATATCCATATCTGGTATTAGGCAGTTAGTCTCACTTTACATTATTTTAATGCTAACACACACACATATACATATACACAATAAATCAAATACAATAAAACAAGCAATAATTAATGAATACATAGCAAAATCATTACAGAATTGAATCAATTAATAATAATAATAATAATTACAATAATAGTAGTAATATTACAGATGCAACAATAATAATAATAATAATAATAATAATAATAATAATAATAATAATAATAATAATAATAATAATAATCTTCTCTTTGGTTAAAAGCTACAAGAGACCGAGCTCGATAGCTGCAGTCGCGTAAGTGCAGCCAGTATCCAGTATTCGGGAGATAGTAGGTTCGAACCCCACTGTCGGCAGCCCTGAAAATGGCTTTCCGTGGTTTCCCATTTTCACACCAGGCAAATGCTGGGGCTGTACCTTAATTAAGGCCACGGCTGCTTCCTTCACACTCCTAGCCCTTCCCTATCCCATCGTCGCCATAAGACCTATCTGTGTCGGTGTGACGTAAAGCAACTAGCAAAAAAAAAAAGCTACAAGACTGGAAGCTTGTGGCTTAATGAAGTACAGAAGGACTTGGATTCGGCTGGGATTTCAGACTTTTATATAGGAGATCGTTCCAAATTTTGTGCTATGGTACAGTCTTGGACACCACCACCTAGAGTCCCTAGAAGTCGGAAGCCCCTTTCGCAGGAGAGAAAGGAGAAATTATCAGCAGGGCTCAAGAGATATTGGGAACGAAGAAGAGCATCGAGAAAGAACTAGTCATCAGCGCTCCTTAGTGAACTTAAATCAATAATAATAATAATAATAATAATACAAATGAATGCTTGTAACAGGATTTGAACCGTTACAGTGCTCGTGGGAAGCTCTAGTTTCTCTTGGGGTAAGCAACTTTCTGTGTTACATACATCGCATGGAGCTAGTAATAATAATAATAATAATAATAATAATAATAATAATAATAATAATAATAATAATAATAATGATGATGAACTGTATGAACACCAGGAGGACATCGTCACGTCTATAAGGAAAAGGCGCCTGACCTTTTATGGACACTTGGCCCGTCTGGATTCCGAAAGACTCACCAACAGGATATTCACAGTAACAGGAAGAGGCAAGGCTTCTAAGAACAAATGGATATCCCACTGGGACAAACTCATGACCGACTACTGTTCCGTCAAGCCATCCGACAGGAGTTTTCCCAACGTCCCTTACAGGTAAGAAGACTACAGGAAGTAAGTGGACAGAGGAGAGAAAGCTGGCTCATAGTCAGCAAATGAAAGAGTATTGGAAGAAGAAGAAAGCAAGAACTTTACCGAAGAGTAGATACGAGCCCTGTGGTCCTCAGTAGGCCTAAGTGACTAATAATAATAATAATAATAATAATAATAATAATAATAATAATAGGGAGAGATTTATTAAAGAAATAAATCATCCGTCCTCCAATGAGGGTGACCATTTGGATCCGGAATACAGATTCAATTCAATGGAGTTTAAAAATATCAAGAAATGAAAATTTAATCGTTGAAGCTGTTATCTTCTATTTTCCCAGGGTTAGTGGGGGAGAAATGTCAATCACGTTCTCAGGTACAGATGGAAGTGAATGATTTGCAGAGAGTCCCTCAGTATCTGTATTACTATTTTTTCTAACTCGCAGAATGGAACTTTCAAGTTTTGTAGGAAGTTCGATGTCTGACTAGGGAGGGCGCCTCTTGCTCCGAATAGCAGGCCTCTAACAATCCACCGATCGATAGGTATTTTATGATATAGATGTTGATACCCATAGGGAACTTAAAATATTTGTCCTGAATGAGTAAATCATCTGATGGCCAGGCAGGCATCAATTTTTGGAAATGAGACATAGCTCTCATAGTGCATTGGCAATGCTGGTGGCTTCAAGTAGCCTATGCAGTGGCCTCCACGGTATGCACTAGCCTTGCGTCTTGGGAGGTGTGCTAAGTCCCAACTGACGAGCCCAACTTAGCACACAAGGGCGAAATGCAGGCAATCAAGAATGAGTTAGCTGGAAAATTTATAATGTCCAATAAGGGACCATTATATAGGTATTTTATACTTAGATGAAAGGTAAGGCAAGCATGGAACTTAAATAGCTTACTTTTCTAGGTCCACATCCCGAGCCTGATCCAGGTCCTTTTCAAAGCGAATGGTGGGATCTAAGACCATCGCTTTAATGTCTTCTCTGTTGATGGCTACAATGTCCGCCCTCCGATTAGAGTCATCGGTAGAGATGCAGTGAACCTCCTCGTGCACCTCCCATCCACGCTGTCTCAAGCCTGGAGCAATCGACGATCTTACACGGTGATGACGGTGATTGCGCATTAGTTCAGTGCTCCGGCAGAATCCCAACACATGGCCAAGGGTTTCTGTCTCGTTGCAGTCATTTTGGCAGCAACGGGTTGTGTTAAATGACCTACCGGGTACCGACCTGACTGTGGTGAGGTTGCACGTCATCTTCACTGCATTTATGTATTCGGAGGAGGACAGAGGTGATTTATGAGTCATCCAGGAGTTTGCTTTTAGGCAGTCTGAATATAACACTACTCCTTTTCCTTTATGTGGTAGCTGACACCACAACTGAAAGGATCGATTTCTCATAATTTCGCGTAGTTTTCTTTCGTCAATCTTTGGGGAGAGACTTTCCTTTTTTAATATCAAGTCTGTGGAGTGCTGTATCTTGTTCTTCAGGTAACTTCCTTACGTATGGTAGGTGAACGTCCTGAACATGGAGTAAGCTATTACAAATATTGTAATGCTGTATATTAGCTTCCCATTCTACGCAAATTATTCCCATCCCTCTGACTTTTCTGGCACTATAGAGCATCGAATTTGGAGTATCATCAGGCAGCATCATTATTTCTTTTACAGAACGTCTTATAATTTTGTCCAGATCTTTAAGAAAAGTGTGTGATAGTTGTCAGAGGGGCACATTGTAGTGGATAGATCAAACCCGGCCAAACAAACTCGTTAATAATCTTGATCTTTTGTTCTGGTTTTAGAAGTTTTATTTTTACCAGATCATTTAAGACAGAAGTTATTGTGCTTATTAGTTTGTCTGTCAAGGGAGATTTCATTGTTGAAGTCATTTCCTAAATACTTGATTAGTTCATTGTTTTTATCGATGGGATTATTGATCCTTCGACTGTAGTGACGTTTCCTTCAGTTAATTTTCCTTTCTTCAGGATTATAGATTTGCTTTTAAGAGGATGGGTATAAGTAAACTCTTTCAAGATTAAAATTGTGTACAACTTTTCAATACAAATATATATTTTTAGTGGTTAAATTCTACATGAATGAAACACGTCAGTTACCATTTTGCATTATGTTTGAAATCCTATCGTCCCAAATCTTCATAGGATTACTATTTTCAGTTTCATGATCAGCGACCATTGGGGCGTCTTCTGTCAACTGTAAGCATTCCCCAACATTCGTGTTACTAGCATATTGTGTTATGATTTTATTTCTCCTTTTCTCAGGATGAGCTTTTCCTATGTGATGATGATAATAATAATAATAATAATAATAATAATAATAATAATAATAATAATAATGACTTGAGGTATGAGTACTTTTCTTATGTAAATTCAATTAACTTAACCTTCAGTTTCATACTAGGCACAAAACTTTACCCATCAAGTTTATTAACCTAAAGGTTATAAAAGAAATGTCAATGATGGAGTAATATGTGTATTATGATCATCCGCAATCTGTACAAGGCAAGTTTTCTCCAACAGTTTTTGAATTTTTAACTTATCCATCAACCTTGTCCTCCATAATTCTGTTAATTTTTTTTTTTTTTTAATATACTCTGTTCAATGGAAACTCAGTTTTCTTCAGTGAAGGTTGTTTCTTTGCTTTTCATACTTAGTAGTTTGCTGCTATCTTCGACTAACTAGATCGATTATGTCTTTAATTTGAATATCAGTCCACTCTGTAGTGGAGCATTTTGCTATTGTGTTCTTAATTTAACTTTCAGCATCATGACTTTATTAACCTTATTTATGTTTAAGCATCAGGACTAGCACTATGTAAGGAAATTCTTAAAAATATCTTGTAAATTATGCTATTATTATTCATGTTTTAGTTTCAAGATTTAACAGTATGTAAGGAGATTCTCAAGTCATGTTTTAGTTTAAAGATTCAACAATATGTAAGAAGGCTCTCAAGTTTTGTAGATTATATTAATCACTATTTGTGTTCCAATTTTAAGATTAGGGTTTTATATAAATGTTCTCTTGATTATCTTTCAGTTCTTTTGATATAATAATAAATAGCTGT
This sequence comes from Anabrus simplex, assembly GCF_040414725.1. Classification (NCBI taxonomy): domain Eukaryota; kingdom Metazoa; phylum Arthropoda; class Insecta; order Orthoptera; family Tettigoniidae; genus Anabrus; species Anabrus simplex. Next base: position 158,801,960 of record NC_090267.1, read on the forward strand.
TAACTAAGTTAATCTTCAATTGAAATTCAGTCCATAAACGTCCTTCCTTCCACACTGTGTAGGGACCCTTCCGCTTTCCACATCCTTACATAAAATCAGCTTCATGGTCCGTATCGCACTTCAATAGATTCACAATTAAGTATTTATTTATTTTCCACCTAGTCGATACAATGATTGCTTAAGGCAATTTTTAATGGTCAAAAGTGGTACATGTTTCGTATATTATCAACATCTTCAGCCACATAACACTGTTTAGATGAAAAATATATAAAATTGACAAAGTAATGCTTTAGAGGAAGTGACCTTAAAATTAATTAATTTTAAGGTCACTTCCTCTAAAGCATTACTTTGTCAATTTTATATATTTTTCATCTAAACAGTGTTATGTGGCTGAAGATGTTGATAATATACGAAACATGTACCACTTTTGACCATTAAAAATTGCCTTAAGCAATCATTGTATCGACTAGGTGGAAAATAAATAAATACTTAATTGTGAATTCCACATCCTTATCGGTAGCTGTCGTTTTGGTCATTGATATTTTTATATTTTGTATTTTAATTAAACTTTTGTCTTATTTGTTGTTAATCTGTGCAAGGTTAAAATTCATATTACTTTTTTTTCAGTGTGCTAATATTGGACCTGCCGAGTATAACTATGATGAAACTATTAGTACTCTGCGTTATGCAAACCGAGCAAAGAACATCCAGAACAGAGCCAGAGTGAATGAGGATCCAAAAGATGCTCTTCTTCGTCAGTTTCAGCTTGAGATCGCTGAACTTCGTAAACAGTTGGAAGAAGTTGGAGGTATTCCAAGTCTGAGTGGTAAGTGTAGTTTTTGTTCTAGTAATTTGGGGCATGAAATATATAATATTGATTGTGGAATGAAACTTGTGTCCCTATACTGATTGGCTCACCTTCTATGTTCAAGATTTTGAAATTGAAGCATGACACAGTCATTCAGCATTTCAGAGTGTTTATTTCTGAGAGAGCTATGTCATATTTAAAAATATGTTACAGAACTCCCGTTTTTTAGAAAAATTCTGGCACCCCAGTGTCCCTTAAAATCTATGGCAGTTGCATTTACATTGTATACACCACATTACTAATAAATCCATCTTCTTGGCTGAATATTCAGCATACTGGCCTTCAGTTCAAAGGGTCCCAGATTCGATCTCTGCATGAACAGGGTATTTTAACTACTTATAGTTAATTTCTATGACTCGGGGACTGGATGTTTGTACCAACACACACCTCTTCATATTCATACACCACAGTACCAGCCGCCACAGAAACTGCAATAGTGAATACATCTATCCACATGGAGTTGGCATCGAGAAGAGCATCCAACCATAAAACCGGGCCAAGTCCACATGTGCAACACAGTTCAAACCTGCACCCCTACCAATGTGGGAAATGTGGTAAAAGAAGAACAATATTGCTAACAAAGTTTATACAATGGAATATATATGCTGAGCAGATTTTATAACCTTGCTTACAATGGCTTTAATGATTTATTTCATTATAGCAACAGAGATTGCATTTCGCTGCATAAATCTCTTAATTTTCAACTTGATCACCAGTAGTGTCATCTTGCAGAGCTTCATAATTAACATTCCCTTTGACTTGCCACTTGTAAGCTGGACAAAGTGAGCTTAATGACAGAATCAAGTCAGATTCACAACTAAGTATTTTTTATTTTTTCCACCTTGTCAATACATTAGTTGCGTAAGGCAACTTATTGGTTAACGCCCAAATTATTATTCTTGAATTCTTCTTTCAACAGCTAAGTGTATCGATTTATGCATCTTATGCATTATTCAAAACTTTTATAACAATTTTGACTTTTCCACATTTATAATGTCAAACCACTGTGTTTTCACGACTTTTTTACAATTTCTATGAACTATCAGATACATGTTGCCATTGATACTTTCACGGCCCATACTTGTACATGTTACAGGCTTTTGGGCTTATGCCGTGTCAAGAAAATAAGGTGAAATTCTTTACGTTTCCCAGAGAACTGTGCCCTGCATCATCAGAAGAAAATCTTGACTGTCCATGAGAAAGGCTTCTTAAACAAGAAGCAACTCGCGAATTTGGCTGATGATGACCTTAAAAAATAGGTCGAAACTAGTTCCAATAAATGTTTCTTCTGTAATGTGACCCACATTACTCGATTTTGTATTGAAAACGTGGAAATATTTTGCTCTTAATTTTTAATTTAATTGTAATCACAGTTGAATACGGACCATTCAAAAATGAAATTCATTTCTCTTATAATCATATTTTTGTCCAGTGGTAACTAAACATGGCATTTCTAGTGTATGACTTCCCTTAGGCTTCCAATGATGATATAATCAGAAACCTTGCACTTCAGGGCATTACTAACATGCAGAGGTTAAAGAGGCAAGTCAGTGATTAGCTGCTTGATACAGGTGCTTTTATCTTGACTTCTGACACCCAGTCACTGCCGGAATGAATCACAGACGTGATGTACCGTTTGACCGTTCATTTATACATTCCATACTTAATTGCCGGAAGTTTGGCCATACCTGATTGTGTTGTCATGGTTTGTCGACCTGTGCAATGTGCGGAAAGTGTGAGCATGCTGGTGTCGAGTGTACACCATTGCTAAGGTTGCGTCAACTGCAAGGCGTAAATACTCTTACCATATTTCACGGCATAATCGTCGCACTTTTTATACCAAAATTTTCTAAAAACATTGTAGGGTGCGACCATTATACGATGAATATTTAATACCAGTATTTGTATTACTCAAAAAATGTATTTATAACTAAATTGTATTTGATACAAATTTAAGATGCACGTAATACTCGCGTTTATACATCAAAATAATTAAAATAGTCTAAAACAAAATTCATAATTTTTCACAACAATTCGGCGAACGTTTTTCCAACCTGAAAATAAAAATTAACGTATTAAGTTAATTTGTCATTAATTTGAGTATTAAAGTTAAAATATTACACTTGCAAAAAATTATCGCTTTGTTGTGAAATGCGGACTTACCGGTACACAATTTATTCCAAATCTTCGGTGTCGCTATCGCAGGTTTCGCTATCTGATGCGCCGTCCTCGCCTCTGTTAATACCAGTATCAGATTCTTCGTCTCCCTGCCACACTGCGTCATCTTCGGAACCGTCTAGTGCATTCGAAATCCCAGTCCTTTTGAAGCTCTTGGAGACTAGTTCAGGTGGTATAAGATCCCACGAGCATAACAAGTCCAAGGGTGGACGCCTGATATTTCCGGCGGGCGTCAATTGCTGATCGCCGCTCATCATCCACTCGTTGTAAAATCGACGTAAGCGGTCTTTAAAGGGTTTATTAACACATACGTCTAGTGGCTGCAAAGCAGATGTTAGGCCACCAGGAATGACTATCTGCCGTGTCTTATTTGTAGTGAGAATTTGCTTCACTTCGTTCACGAGGTGACCTCGGAAACTATCTAAAACAAGCAGAGCTGGTTGTTTTAGTAGTGCACCAGGTCTTCTATTCCACACAGTTTTAACCCAATCCAGCATGAGTTCTACGTCCATCCAACCCTTTGGTTGCACTCGTACATGAATTCCACGGGGAAACTGTATATTCTTAGGCATCGTTTTCCTCTTGAAAATGATGTAAGGCGACAACTTTCTCCCGTCAGCTGTAATGGCTAGCATTGCCGTGCATCGCAACTTCTCACTACCGCTGGTTTTCATTAATACACTCCGTGATCCTTTTAGCGCAATAGTGCTGTTGCGAGGCATATCAAAAAAGATTGGAGTCTGATCGGCATTACCGATTTGAGAAAGCAAGTACGAAGTTTCCTTGCGCAAACGTATGACAAATCGGTGAAAATTTACAATCTTGTCCGTATAATCAGCAGGGAACTTTTGGCTTAGTGTTGTTCTCCTTCGCACTGACAGATTGTGTCGTCGCATGAACCCCTTAATCCACCCACGAGTCGCCTTAAACTGAGTTACCGGTATGTTGTGTTTGCGCGCTACCTCCTGTCCCTTAATTTGTAACATTTCATATGATACACTGCAGCCATTGTTACATATTTCACTGACGTACCTAAACACTTCTTCGTCAATTATAGGAAACTTCCCTGTTTTAGGACCTCTAAACGCGCGTCTAGAAGGGTTTGTGCTTTTTAGCTTGTTTTTTACTTTCCGCCAGTCACGCACCAACTTTTCACTCACAGAAAATTTTCTTTCTGCAGTTCTGTTCCCGTGCTGTTCAGCGAAGGCAATTATGCTTAGCTTGAAGCCCGCAGAATAGTTTCTATATTTACCCATAATCGCTTATAAATGCTTCACACGTTAATGTTTTGCGATATAAATGACTTTCCGTAATTGTTCACTATTAAAACAAATTATTTCTGCAAACACCCAAAACACAAATTAAAAACTTAAATTCTCACGCACACATGTCTACAGTAATCACGTAAATCTGAAACAAATGAATGCATCTGTGATCTGTCCATTCCAGAGCAGCCAATACTGTTAAGCAGCAAGGAAGCATGCAACAATTTATCAGTTTAGCTCGTTGGTTGCGACACACTACTGCGCTTGCGCAAAGCTCGCAAACCGGAGCTCTAGCTAGCGCGGTGTAGATCTACTGTATAGTTGACTGTATTCCGAGACGTCAGTAACAAACATTCATTTTTTTCAATTTCTTTTAAACATACGGTAATTAGGTTAATATTTCTTCCCAGTTATTGATGATTTTACATTACATTACTGACGAGTTTATAAAATAAAACTTTAATAGCATTGGATAATAATTATCTTGACTGCTTGGATAAAAGTTTTCATCCCATGCCCGGACACTTATGACGTAGTAGTAAGATAAGATTCTAGCGATGACAACTGAGACATCGTAAATAATTCGGCTGAATAATTCCGTGGAAATCTGCGTTATCGTCTTGGATTTCACTTCGTGCGCAATAACACAGGAGCCGGCCCCATGGTGTAGGGGTAGCGTGCTGCCTCTTACACGGAGGCCTCGGGTTCAATTCACGGCCGGGTCAGGGAATTTTACCTGTATCTGAGGGCTGGTTCGAGGTCCATTCAACCTACCTAGCCGGTATTTCCTGGCGACGTTGCCGATAAGCGATAACTTACAGCCTTACGTATTTCAAATGGGAACTCATAATATGTAGGTGGTTAATAAATAGTACACTGTCTCGCGACCACGTTGTCAAACTGCCGATAGTCTACCGGTAAGCCATGCGTCGTACATATACCGGTATTATTTATTTATACGTTGTGCAACATGTCGCAAACGTGACTGTGTTGCCAAATTGCCCATAAACCATACACGTATTTAAATTGCGCATTCATGTGCAACTTACGTTGCAGTTCCATTTACCTTTTAACCAGATTAGTGAACAAAATTTGGACGTGCGACGATTATGTAATTAAAGGTTTAAAGTCCGATTTTTGTATTGAAAATAAAGGATGCGACGATTACGCGGTGGCGACGATTATGCCATGAAATACGGTAAATATCCAAAGCCTCTCCCATGTTAAGGGAGGAGGAGAAGATCCAGGATATTAAAACTCTGGATAATCTTTCATATCCAGATGCCCGGAGGAAGTTTAAATCAATGCCTGCTCCAAAGCTCCCCATCTCCTTTGCTGAAAATGTTGCGAATGTGCAGATCACATCACCAAGATTCATTCCTACAATAAATAGTAAAAGAGAAAAAAAAACATCCACTGGCCACGAACAAACCATTGCTACAAAGAGTACGGATGGTTCCAAGGAGGTACCCGTACCTTCTGGGAAACCAGTAAGTGTGTCATCACTGATATCTTGCAGGAAAGTGCTCTTCCCAGGCACATTCAGCTGGGATGTCCTCCCCCACCAGGGCGGAAGGAAAGACTTTCTCAACTAGGGTTGGAAAGTTTTTCAGCTCCAGTGCCCAGGTCAAGAAGTGGGGGCAAACCATCTGCCAGCTCTCCTCCAAAGAACACAGAAACGGTAGGCAGTAGCGAGAGGCCACAATGTCCTCATTGTCAATCCATTTGTGGAGAACCCAGTTCTCCCAGGAAGAAGGCCCACCATTCCAAATCAGAGAGTTCACCATCTGTGGAGTGCTCGGTCACCAAGTCACCTTCTACTGAGGAGACAATGGAGATTGAACCGCTCATTATCGTGGATGGTGATGATGAAAACACAGACGACAATGATGGCGAAAAATGGCAGGTAGCTGGCCGAAAGGAGGACAAGCAATTGTCCTAATTTGCTTGTGCTACCTATCCACACAATGGCACTATATTTGTTGCCTAACTGAGTTACGTCAGTAGATATCTGTCAATGCAGCCACCATAGTCTGTCTACAGGAATCTGTTCTGAGACCTGAACATGATTATGTGAGGAATCTGTCTTTACTCCAAGGACGGAGTAGCTGCGATGGCAAGGCAACTGGGAACGTTTGTACTCTTGTCCATTTAGACGCCTTCATTGAAGAAATGGCGCTATTTACTCAGCTGGACACACTTGCAGTTCACGCTCCGTTCCTAGTAGTGTCAACAGAGTAAAACATCTAAAATGAAGATTAAAGCTCTGACTCTTTGGTGTTCTCTAAAAAGGTAGTAGAAGATTCAATAATGAAGAATAAAAATAGAGGCTAAAATATTCTCTTGTTGTTGTGAGTGTAATATATTATGTAATATTTTATGTTGGGTCTTCAGTGTAGAATACTTTTTTTAAATCATTATTTGAAAACCCAAATCAGTTTTTAATAACAATTTAAAAAGAAAATAAAGAAAAGAAAAACGAAATAGGAACAGAAACATTAAAGAAAAGAAATATTAGAAAAAAAGGTGAATAATTTGACAGCTGCTCACTGATTCTCTTCCTGCCTCAAAGCATATACACTCAAGTGTCGTTGACATCTGTATGAGTGCGAGCATATGATCGCTTCAGACAGCCTTTTCAGAGGGGAGTAGCGAAGAAAGGGAAGGAGTTACATTGGTGGGGACATTGTGCTTACAGCATATTTATGGCAAATTATTTGTTTTTAGTTGAGAATTGATTATTATTGTCTCACAAAATATTGGAATTTTCCAAAATTTTGTTAAGATTATAGTTTGGATTTTTTTATTTTGCCGAAATGAACATGCAAATTTTCTAGTATGTCTAACATTGATCCCTTATCAGCTACCTGAAGGATTTCTAGATCTCTGTTTAAAGAATTAAATGTGTGGTTGAATTCTGTTGTTTTCTGTATTGCTGAGGATCTATGTTTACCGGCATGGATATATTCTTTATAGCAGGTTAAGAAATTTCCACCTGTTTGTCCAATGTAACCTGCATCACATTGGGCACATTTCAGTTTATACATGCCTGATTGTGAATACTTATTATTGATGTTAAATTATGCATATTGTAAAGAAGTTAAGAATTATTGTTGCTAGTCTAAAAGCAATGTTCATTTTTTAAATATTTGCGAGTTGATATAACTTGCTGTTGTTGTAAGTGAAAGTGACAGTATTTTTTCCGACTTGGGCTCCTTAACGCACTCAACGCCAAACCCATATATACGTTAATGAATGACGTGCCTCGTCCGCCAAACCCGTATATATATGTTTTGGTGCAGTGTGTACTTCACGAATCTCATAAATGAACGGGATATAGTGTCATGCTTTGAAATTGCGTGGAAATGCTCAGAGAAGGTCTGTACGGCAGATATACCACTCCTTGTCGTGTGTTTTGAAAGCAATCTGGTGTTTTTCAGCTTCGTTGGATTTGAACATCTTTCCCGCTAACGTGTAGCCATCATGGTGTCTTGAAGTATACATTCATCTCTTGTTGACAAAGAAATTGAATGTTTCCTCACAAATAGTGATTCTGGAGAGCTATATTTTGATAATGAAGATGGAGAATATATAGGGGCGATATTGAACTACAAGAAAGTGCAAGATGAAGTACTAATGATGAATCTTATGCGAAATTGTCACCCCCTCCTCATATAAATTCTTTTTTTTCCCAAATGTTAATGATCTTGATAATACCAGTTCTTGGATCAAAAATTTCATATTATATCTCAGTAATAGTATCACCGAGCGGAGTAGCCATGCTACCGCTATGGAGCCAAGCTCTGCATTCAGCAGGCGAGTGACAGTTCCTATTCATAAGCCACAGCCGATTCCTTCCACTTCCTTACCCAGTTTCATTCACCATCATTCATTTCATATTCATTATTTTCTCAACTGAGGTTTGTGTCAGGCCATAAAAATATGCTGTAAAATATGTCACTTCATCCCCGACCCTGTATTGGGCTGTTGGGCTAAGGGCACAATATGCATTCCATTAATAGCATCAGTAAAAATTTATCTGTAAAAGTGCTTCTTCCTTTAAAAAAAAACTCAGCCCAGAGGGTTTGCCTGGTCATCAAAACTCGACAGTGAAAAGGTTAATTAGCGTAGTTCCAGGTTTGTTTTTGATTTTATTAATCATCTTGTCAACATAATTTCTGCTGTAACCATTGTTAACAGCTATGATATACAGTATATAGTGTTATCTACAGTTAATCATTATCCGAGAGAGGGATATTAACAGCTATAAAAAGATGCATTCTTATGGGTGTTAGGATGAAATGAATCTTTACTAATCACATTAATTTTCTGAGTGGGTTTCCTGTAAATATTGTATTTAAGAGAGTGGTTGCTTGTAGTAATTTTAAGATCTAAAAACTTGGAATCAAGTGTGAACTTAATTTGGGGGTTTAAACTATTAAGTTGTTAAAGTATCTTGTTACTGTTGGTGATACTTTTGTCGATGATGGCAAAAATATCGTCTACATATCTTGACAAATGTTGGATGCTAATAATTTTGTTAATTATTTCAGATTACTCCAAATTGACTATGAATATTTCAGCCAGGATTCCAGAAGTGAGGGAACCCATGGGGAGTTCCTTTTGTTGATATATGGTATCATTAAAAGTGAAAATTATTTTCAAGGACAAATTCTAAAATGTCTAAAATTGCTGTATTAATCTTGCCGCGACTATAACTATTATTTAGATGAGATTTAATTAGGTTAATCATATCTGTTGCTGGAATCCTGGTATACATACTATATCAAAAGAATGTATAGAGTGCTATGACATTGATATAGATGTTGATTCCCATAGGGAATCTGAAATATTTGTTCCGAATGAGTAAATTTATAATACCAATATAAATGGTCCATTATTGGACATTATAAATTTTCCAGCTCACTCATTCTTGGTTGACCGGGCGAGTTGGCCGTGCGCGTAGAGGCGCGCGGCTGTGAGCTTGCATCCGGGAGATAGTAGGTTCGAATCCCACTATCGGCAGCCCTGAAAATGGTTTTCCGTGGTTTCCCATTTTCACACCAGGCAAATGCTGGGGCTGTACCTTAATTAAGGCCACGGCCGCTTCCTTCCAACTCCTAGGCCTTTCCTATCCCATCGTCGCCATAAGACCTATCTGTGTCAGCGCGACGTAAAGCCCCTAGCAAAAAAAAACATTCTTGGTTGCCAGTGTTTCGCCCTCGTGTGCTAGACTGGGCTCATCAGTTGGTACCTGGCACACCTACCAAGACGCTGGCTAGTGCATACCGTGGAGGCCACTGCGTAGGCTAATTGTAGCCACCGGCAGTGCCAATGCACTATGAGAGACTTCGTCTAATTATCAAAAATTGATGCCTGCTTGGCCATCAGATGATATAGATGTTGATTCCCATAGCGAATCTGAAATGTTTGTTCCGAATGAGTAAATTTATAATACCAATATAAATGGTCCATTATTGGACATTATAAATTTTCCAGCTAACTCATTCTTGGTTGCCAGCGTTTCACCTTCGTGTGCTAGGCTGGGCTCATCAGTTGGTACCTAGCACACCTACCAAGACGCTGGCTAGTGCATACCGTGGAGGCCACTGCGTAGGCTAATTGTAGCCACCGGCAGTGCCAGTGCACTATGAGAGACTTCGTCTAATTATCAAAAATTGATGCCTGCTTGGCCATCAGATGATATAGATGTTGATTCCCATAGCAAATCTGAAATATTTATTCCGAATGAGTAAATTTATAATACCAATGTAAATGGTCCATTATTGGACATTATAAATTTTCCAGCTAACTCATTCTTGGTTGCCAGCGTTTCACCTTCGTGTGCTAGGCTGGGCTCATCAGTTGGTACCTAGCACACCTACCAAGACGCTGGCTAGTGCATACCGTGGAGGCCACTGCGTAGGCTAATTGTAGCCCCGGCAGTGCCAATGCACTATGAGAGACTTTGTCTAATTATCAAAAATGGATGCCTGCCTGGCCATCAGATTATATAGATGTTGATTCCCATAGAGAATCTGAAATATTTGTTCCGAATGAGTAAATTTATAATACCTACGTAAATGGTCCCTTATTGGACATTATAGATTTTCCAATGTGTGTAACAACTGTTTTTCAAGTTTAAAACTTAAAAGTCATATATTAAAAATTGACCATCTAAAACCAATGTTGAATGTTATAAATATTATGATTATAAGTTATTAGGTGAATATGGGATGTTGAGGCTATAATTCAGTAGTAGTATAATATATATGAATGACAGAGAGTTCCTTTAAAGTCAATAGAGTAACTTGAATTATATGTAGCCCGTGAATATTGTGTTGATATTTCGATAGTAAAAGTCTGTATAAAGATGACAGATAATTCTTTTTATTATCCTTCTAGAAATATCAGCTTGCGTTAAATCTATATGGCACTGAATTCAAAATTCGTGAATATGGTGTAATGGCATAGCTGGGAAAGTGGATCTCATAGGAACAGATGTGTTGTTACAGATGTTAAAATAAATGGTTCTCGATCCAAAACGGAACCTATAAGATAAAATATTCTCAAGTTAGAGTTGTAAATAAAGAAATGGAGCAAGAAAATTTTTAAGTAGAGGACCCACCTCAGGTGACAGGTTGTTAGATGTAGAGTTGACAAGGAACTAACCAGCTAAACATACACGCAGCATAGCGGTGGAGAGGGAGGGAAGGGGCAGGGTGTATTAGGTTGGAGGAGGGGAGAACGGGGTAGCTGAGGACATGCGGTCAGGTGGGCATGGGAGGGCGTTCGGAGTAACATGCAAGTGTGTTGCGTCCTATCTGAAAAATTGATTGGTTTTTAGGTAATTCAATATTGTTTAATACTGTGATAAGCATGTCAAACAAAATTTTCGGTTTTTCAGATAAATCATTGAGATTTAGATTTGGATTAAGGTATTGATCGAGTTGAATATAGCAATTTTCGGTAATGTCTAGCAAAGGACCCTTGTTTAGTATCTCAATGATGTCTATGTCTTGAACCATACTATAGAATTTATGTTTGTAGTCATGTACATGTTGGCCTACTGCAGAGAATCTTTCATGTTTAATTGCGTTCATGAGTCCCATATATCTGATTTTAAACGACCAATCGTTTTGTCTGATGTATATACTGCTGCAATCATTGCAGTGAAATCTGTACACACCCAATTTTTCAAAAGGATTAGAAACATTGATTAGAGTTGTGTAAAATATCGATATTTCTATTGTTTGTTCTAAAGGAGATGTTAACGTTCTGTTTCTTAAATATATTCATGACACCAAAAAAACCAAACCCCATGGCACTACAGCCCGTTGAAGGGCCTGGGCCTACCAAGCGACCGCTGCTCAGCCCGAAGGCCTGCAGATTACGAGGTGTCGTGTGGTCAGCACGACGAATCCTCTCGGCCGTTATTCTTGGCTTTCTAGACCGGGGCCGCTATCTCACAGTCAGATAGCTCCTCAATTCTAATCACGTAGGCTGAGTGGACCTCGAACCAGCCCTCAGGTCCAGGTAAAAATCCCTGACCTGGCCGGGAATCGAACCCGGGGCCTCTGGGTAAGAAGCAGGCACGCTACCCCTACACCACGGGGCTGGCATTCATGACACTATGTATATTACAATTAAAGCTGAACGTAGAAAAAGTTTTTGTTTTAGTTGTTTCTTTTATTAAATTTGATTTAGGGTGGTGTTTAAACTCTTTGATTATATGTTCTATAAAGATTTTGTTGTAACCATTATAGTAAGTGATATTACGTATGTCGTCTAATTCTTTAATGATAATGTTACTTACTTTACGTCCCACTAACTACTTTTACGGTCTTTGGAGACGCTGAAGTGCTGGAATTTAGTCCCATAGGAGTTCTTTTACGTGCCAGTAAATCTACCGACACGAGGCTGACGTATTTGAGCACCTTCAAATTCTTTATTGAGGCCTGACTTTGACATTGGGACTTAAAACGCGCGATTCACTAAGCTATTATAAGTGGCGCGTTTATGGTTGAGGAGGGTGTGTGTGTGTGTAGAGTCTTGTTTAATTGTTGTAGCAGGTTTCCTGTAGATTTTATACTTAAAAGAAGAGGGGAGCAGTGAAGTCTAAAAAGTTGACCAGACTGTTGACTTCAGATTCTAATGTAAATTTAATGTCCGGATCAATGTTATTAAGATTTGTTAGAGTAGTAGCTGCATCGGTAAAACGTTCCAGTATATTAGCTGAAATATACTTGTACTTCCTAGAACATACGAAAATAGATAAGGATGCAAAATTTAATAATATGCACTTCTGTTCTCGATATATAGATGATACTTTCATCATTTTAGACGAAAGTTCACGTTCAATCAAAGCTGATCTCCAATAAGCTGCAGATCTTCTCAAATTTTTAACCTAAAGATGAATATCTTCGACAGCTCCTTGTTGATTACAAATTGTTTTTCCACATGCTGATATAGTACTTTTCACTCATTAATATTCAAAAAACAATATGGCATAAAGGAGATAATTGTTACGTTGAAATCCAGTGTCACTTCCCAAAATTCTATACTGAAAGTAATTGTGTTATGTTTACGGGCTTTTACTCATTAAGTCCGTTTTTTCCGTATGGAAATAAAAAATACCAGGCAAATTCTTCTGCTTTTAGTTCATGAGCTACATTGACGATATTGTCGGTTGTCTTGAGGGTAATTTCATTAGGGTTCCATGAAATGTGTGTTTCATCTTCGACATTAGGTTACATGACACGAATGGATGCTGTCAGCGATGTCTGCACTGGAACGATTTATTGTATAGGTTGTTGTAAAGTAGGAATTATCGGAGTTGATACTCCATGAATAATCTGTCGAGTTTGAGCTTCTGGCTCCACAAAGTCAGGTATATCAAGAACTTCAATATCAATATAGTCTATTGTAATCTGAACATTTTTGTTGCTTGTTGTACACTTACAAATTCTTACAAACTCGTCTAAATTATCAAATTCAATAATACAAGCTTTTCCATTGCCCTTTGCTTTTGCACCCTTTGGACCACACGAATGAGAATCACTGAAGTAATATTTATTGTTATAATGCATCACTCCAAATGATTTACCTTCTGATATCAGTACTCCTGCCGTATGATTTATATAAAGTTCTACAAAAGCTTGCCGAAGTTTAAGTCCAAAGTTTGACTGA